>NW_006921635.1:5627860-5635054 GCF_000298275.1 Orycteropus afer afer
TGGTCAATGACATGAGACAAAGTATATGTGAACTGCTGTATGGAAAGTGAATTTGCTCTGTAAATCTTCACCCAAATCAAAATAAAATAAACTAATAAAATAAAATAATAAAATAAATATATAAATAATAAAGTTATCAAGTAAGGAAAAAAAAAAAAAAGAACAACTGGGTAACAGAAGAAATCTAAAATGAAAATGAAATTTAAAAGTTCCTTGAATCAAGAGACAAGTAGTCACTTCTTGGCCACAGCCAGCTACCCAGAGGGAGCAGTTGGACCTATGGGCTCGGGACCATAGTCACAGGGGACATCAAGATCAATAACATACTACACAAAATATTATTCCACATCCTACTCTGGCGAGTAGCAACTGGGATCTTAAAAGCTTGCAAGCAGGCATCCAGATGCAACAAAGGGTCTCTCCTGATCCAGAGGAAATAAGAATGAAGAAAACCAAAGATTCATGGGAACAATTAGTCCAAGTGACTGATACACCATGCAATCCTCAGCCTATATAACTATGAGACCTGAAGAACGAGAAGGTGCCCTGCTACCAATGTCAACCACATGGAGGGGGATCTCTGTAGGAGATCCTGGATAGAGTAGGAGAAAAATGTGGAACAAATCTCAAAATCATTTTAAAAAAAGGGGGGGGGGGGACCAGGTTTGCTGCTTTAATAGAACCTCATCGAACCACTGAGACTATGGCCCCTCTAACAGGTCGGTAAATGAACCCACTCCTGTGGCTTCTAGTCAAATAAAACACAAGTATATGAACATTTACATTGGGTAGATACACTCCTTGGAGAGATCAATCATGGGAGAAAGAAGGGCTGTGTATGCACAGGTAGACAGCTCAGGGGGCAGGAGTGTATGGAGGAAAGGACACAGGGAAGAGGTATCTATGGGGAGGAAGTGGGAGGGGAGCTATCGCATTGTGGTAAATTATAGTCAATGTCATGAGACAAAGTGTATGTGAGCTGCTGTATGGAAAGTGAATTTGCTGTGTAAACTTTCACCCAAATCACAATTAAAAAAAAAAAACATCCTTGAATCAAACAAGAATGAAAACAAACATACCAAAATCTTTGAGACAGAGCAAAAGCAGTGATTAGAGGCCAACTAAAAAAAAAAAAAAAAAAAGGACTTCTTAGGATTTCTTTCTTTCACACTAAGAACCAAGTTTTTCTACACACACCATGTTTATAGCATCGCTGTGTCTTAGATCAACTCTTCTCTGCCTGGAACTTCCTCCTCTCTTACATGTCCCCAGCGAAAACTGCCAATCCTTCCGCAAGATCCATCTTGACCCTCATTGCTTTCTGGACACTCTTCTCCTTCACCCCCTACCAAGCCAGTCACCCATGCCCTCTCATTGCTATCAATTTACACTATTTGCGTGTCTGATGACCCTACTAAGCTGGGTAACTTGGAAGCAGAGGTCATATTTTTAATCATCTATGTTAACTCTCCCCAGCTGGAAGGGAGGTTGGGCAATCTACTTCCATAGAGATACTGCGTCGGAAACCCAAGGAGAGGTCGCTATGTGCCAGGTCCGACTCCACGGCAATGGTTGCACTGCATTGTACTGCATTGCATGTAACTCTCCCAATCTGACAGTTTCAAACTTTTAATGAATGAATGTACAGTATACAAGCTCAATGAAATGCTAAACTTATCCACACCACTCAAGAACTACCAACACTTCACCTTCAGCCTCAGCTTGCTCAGTTTTTATTCGTTTCCAAACATGCTAATAAAGCTAAGATTTACTGAGCTTTTACTATGCATGTGATGTGTGAATTACTTAATATGGCTCTTCTAGTCATGGTCTTTGTGATGCCTACCAGGTGACTTGGTGGAACTATGCAAATGTGAGATGCTTGTGGCCCTGCAAGGGGACTGGGCAGCTTGCTAATAATGTAAGTAAGGTAAATGGCTTCCTTGTGGTGGTGGGACCATGCAAATAAGGTGTATGAAACCCTAAAGTAGGGATTGGTCAGTTCTGCCATCTTCTAGGCTTAAAATGAGCCATCAGAGAGGCAGAGAAGGGGGGAATCTCACTGCCATCAAGAAGATGGGCCAGGAATGGAACGCATCTTTGGACAAAGACCTGAGATCCCTGTGCTGAACCTCCCGGATCCAGAGACAGAGAGAGAGAGCACTGTAACACTCTGCAGAGATGGCAGAGAGATGCTGGCAGCAGAACCAGCAGAACTAAGAGACTGGCATGAGACAGAGCAGCAGGCTTCCTGGCCCACGGAGTGAGAAAGCCGAGGACCTTTGGGCAGGAGGCTTGCCAGAAGAGTGTGGGGCCTCTTTGGACACCTACTGGCAGAGTTCAAATAGCTTTGTAACACTTGCCCAACCAGGGCAGAGGCCAAGGCCAGAGAGAAGCCTGCCTGTGGCACAGCTGAGATGTCCTGACTGAAGAACTATATCTCAAGTTGTTTTCTGATCATGAATTGTAACCTGTTAATTCTCTAATAAACCCCATAATCGTGAGTATTGTCTGCGAGTTCTGTATGGCCACTGTAATGAATTACCAGCAGAGAAGTAGAGTGCCTAGAAGGGACAACTGGTGCCAGAATTGGTAGAAAAGTTGGAGGGTGACAGTACGTCTGACCTCGTCTCGTACAAATCAGCTTTGGGCTGTTGATGCTGATGGTGATTCTTTCTCCTCCTAGAGAAAGTAGAAGAGGTCAGACAAAGCTGCCCCCATGCCCACTTTGCAGTGTGCCAGGCATTGATGTAAGCACTTTTCATGTAAGATTCATTTAATCCTTACCACAGGGGAAGAAGAACAAGTACCAGTGGAATAACTTGTCCTAGGTCACAAAGAAAGAAAACAGCTGGGAGGCTAAATTAATACTAGATATGTGACTTTGGGCAAGTCATTTAACCTTTGGTCACAATAATCTCAAATGCAAATTTCCAACTCTAAAATTCAGACTTGAGGGGAGAAGAGGCAGGATGTCAGAAGGAACCTCTGAAAAAGAAAAAGTAACTCAGGCAACTTCCATAAAATAGCTGGAGGGGAAATGTGACTCTCTTTCTTCTTAAAGTTGATAGCAAGCCACTGCTAGAAAATATGGAACAAGTCCTCAATTAAGACAGCTAACTTGTATGGGATAGGGTACGTTCTACAGGAGCTAACAGAAAGAAAAGTAAATGAGAATTTGTCTCATGGACAATTTGGACTAGACCTTACAGGACAAATATGAGGCTCTGAAAAGGCAGAACAATGCTGGAAGAGAGAGTAAGGAGCAGAGGCTGAACATCAAACCTCCATGGACAATGGCAAAGGAGACCACCTTGAACTAAATGGATGCCATGTTTTCAAGAGTAGATAGGAAACAGAACCAAAAAGGTAAAATGGGGGTTTTTATCAGGAGTTGGTAAATGTTCATGGGCCAATGGCCTGTTTTATATGGCCTGGAGTTAAGAATGATTTTCACGTTTTTAAGGGGTATTTTTAAAAAACACAAAGAATATGCAATAAAGACCCCCATGATAAAGATTGTATGTGTATGATCGCACAATATGAGGAATGCTATGAATGTCAGGTGTAGAAATTACTGAATTGGTGTATGTCCTCCCTTGTATATTCTCAACTATATATACATATATACACACACACATACACATACACTTCTGTAGTGATACTGCCTCGGAAACCCAAAGAGGGGTCGCTATGAGTCGGGGCTGACTCGATGGCACATAACAAAACAACATATATGTATATGTATATGTATACACACACACACACATATATAATACATATATGTATATATATGTATGTGTGTGTGTCTCACAAACGAAACTGTATGTGGGCCACGAAAGCTAAAATAGTTACAAATACTTGACCCTCTATGGAAAAAACTTGTCAACCCTTGGGTAAGAACATGGAAAGCCTTAAAGGTGCAGAGGACCTCAGACTTGGGAATAGGTGATTGAGGAGAGGGGTAACCCAACAAAAGGAGAATTTAAGTCTGACAGCAAAGGGTAAGTAAGGCTAAACTGGTGGGCAAAAACTAACGTGTTGCAGTAATTAAGAATAAAATGGGAAAAAAGAAAAAAAAAAAAAAAAAGTAGGCTCTCCTGACATGCTTGTTCAGCCCATACAAACAAGTGCTACACATCCAGGAATTTCCCTAATGCCAAAGAGGAAATGAATTATTTCCTCAACTAGTACCCCTTCTTTTTGGAAGACTAACATGCTGGAACAGCCTTTCACATGACTGATGAGGGGAAAAAGTGGGGAAGTGGGTTCTTTCCGCTCTAATTTTCCTGTAGAAACATCTTAAGTGGTGCTTGGGTTATTAGCTCAAGCCACAAAAACCTTCTCAACCCACAATATGGTACAATACTACCTAGTGCAAATTAATGATAGGTTACAACTGACTAACTTGCTCAAACAGGCAGGTGTAGAAAACTAACCATGATATATAGCGTTGTTTCCAAATTTTTTAATTAAAAAAAATAGAATTATTAACAAGCTTCTAGCTTCAAACCCATTTATAAATTGAGAACTGCCAGCTGGCTATAAGGGGAATGGGGAATTGAAACTATTTTATGGCTAACAATAATGACTGCATTGTTTTCTCCAGCTTTTGTTTTATCATAGATCTGTAATGAGCAGAGCTATTGAAAGTAGTGAGTTTATGTTAATGATGGAGAAACAACTCAGAAAAGGAGCATGAGAACGACTGCACAACTTGATGAATGCACCATCTTTACACAAATAACATGCAGTTAGTTTTCTGTGCACATTATATGCATGTGGGCATTATTCACAAGGGTGCATCACATGCAAAAAACACAGCAATCAATGTCACTGAATTGTACATGTAGAAACTGCTGATTCAACAGTTTAGTTATTGTTTTGGTGTGCATATTTTAAACAATAACAAAATAAAGACAATTTTAAAATAAAACTTAAGAAAATCTGTTGAGATAAAAGCGAAGGTTTTCGAGTTTTGCAGGGTTAGAATATCGGCTCCATCACATTCTAGCGCTCTGACTCGGGACAAGTTCCTTACTTTCCCCGAAACACGGCTTCATCATCTGTAAAACAGGACACAGCACCATCAACCTGACATTCTGGGCTGTAGTAAGGGTTAAAGATAAATAACTAATGTGCTGGGCACAATTTCCAAAACATAATAGGCACACGATACATGGTAACTATCCTTATACAAAGGAGCTCTGGTGGTGCAGTGCCTAAGGTTAGCGGTTCAAATCCACCAGTTGCTCTGGGGAAGAAAGATGGGTCAATTCACTTTCATAAAGATTTACTGCCTTGGAAACCCAGTGGAGGTTGCCGTGAGTCAGAATCGACTTGACTGCAGTATGTTGTTGTTGTTTTTGTTTTTAATCCTTATATAAATAGGCAGTTCTCCATAAACTGTTCTCACATCATTGATAATCTATACTTTTTTTTTCTTTTCACAAAAATAGCTATTTCTACCATTTGGCTAAAAAATACTATTTGTATTCCTAAAATGTTCTATATAGTTAATAGGAGTTCTGATTTATTCTGTGCCCTTTCAGATTGGGTTAAAAAAATGTGAAGACTTCCTATAACATTTCCAGACTATGAATAACTGAATTTCATAATTGTCACAATGCAAATTCCTCATTTTCTTCTCCACTGAAAAGCAGGAACCTGTTCATGTACTTTCCCTCACCCAGTGAAGCTAGAGACTCAAGCTCCTGGTTGATTAAAATAAGAAACTAATTGTAACATTCCTTAACCCCACCACCAGTTTCCTTCCTCTGGTCTCACATGCACATACTGTTTCAGAGACCCTAAATACAAAAGTAGCCGTTGCAACACTGCCACTGTCTGACTGGGTAAAATTTGAGCAGGTCACTTAACCTCTCTAGGCCTTAACTGTCACATGTGTAAAATGGGGAAAGGAAACAGATTCTCTAACAGGGTTGTATGGTGATCAAATGAGACTATCTATGCCCTTACAGTTTTAGAAGTGCATGGTTGGTCCACTCAATCACTGTTCCCCACCCTTTTAATTATTCCACAAGTGTAGATCAGGAGGCTGCTCAGACACACCAACTGCTAGGACTAGCCAATGGCTGTCCCCAAAGTATTACAAGGAATCAGACCCTCAGCAACACACCAGACTACTCCTTAAGAGGTTCTATCTTCTGATGAAAACCTCATCTCAAATGCTTTCTCCAAGATTTTGTAAGGCAGAAGTACTAACATCATAAACACCTCAGTATCATGAGGTTAGATGATAACTTTTACTGGGCAGGGCAAACTCATCTGCTTAATAATGAAACCAATGCTCAGTCAATAAACAATTGATCACCTACTACGTATACAAGTTATACAAGGCACTTTTTCCTGCCCTCAAGATACTCTAAGTCTGGAAGGAAGGCAATACAAATACAGAAGCTTCTTCTCTTCCAATCAAGTTCGACCTGAAGTAGTTCCTTTTGTCACAAAAGATGATATACAAATGATAACAACCTCAGCAAGATACTCACCATCACCAGTCGTAAGAGAAATACAAATTAAAATTACAATGAGATACTACATGCCCACTACAATGACTAAAACCAAAGACCAACATACCAAGCGTCTGCAAGGATGTGGGTTAGAAACCTCATACACTGCTGATAGGAATACGAAGTAACAGTATGGTCACTTTAGCAGACAGTTTGGCAGTAATATTTAAAATTAAACAAACACTTGCCACACAAACCAGCAATCTTATTTATATATAATTAACTAAGAGACACAAAATCACATGTCCATACAAAACTTGTATACAAATGTTCATAGCAGCTTTATTCATATTAGCCAAAAACTGCTAACAACTTAAATGTCCATTACTTGATGAACTGTGGTACATATATATAATGGAATAAAAAGGAAGAAGTAACTGTTAATACGAAAGGTCACAGAAGACTACAGACTTCATGAATTCATTTCTATGACAGTGTAAAAGAGACAAAACTGTAATGTAAGTAAATAAATCAGTGGGTTGCTGGGGGTAACGGGAGGGGAAGGAATGAAAACAGACACAAGAAAGTGGTACCTTGACTGTGGTGGTGGCTACATGATGATGTATGTTTGCCAAAACTTAAAAACTGTACACTAAAAAGGGTGAACTGTCTATATATGATACAATGTACCACAATATAGAGTGACTGTCTAGCAATCTGA
>NW_006921635.1:5635154-5637579 GCF_000298275.1 Orycteropus afer afer
TTCTATCTACTTGTGCCTAAATCCAAAATGGACAGGAGGTGGTGCAGGAAGCCTGCGGCCCCTGGGTGGAATTTCACCTTACCCAGTGTTTGCCCTTCAAAATTTCAAAAGGAGCATCTTCTCTTCTCAGGATGACCACTGCACTGGACATACTTTCTCACAAGATAAGCTTCTCTTAATAATCTCCTCAGTGTCACTGGAGACTCTGTAGGCCCTTTATGCCATGGACTGTGGACCTGAGCACTGATTCTAAGTCTTGACAACTAGTCAGCCTTCTCACAAATTAACCTTTAACTGCCAGCTTTCTAGTTCTTGCATTTCATCCATCATTTCTCTGTATCTCTTGTTGATTATTATTCACTGAACAAACATGGACCATTTGCTCTCAGCCCTTTAGAACAATCTGTCCTGTCCTAAGCCATCATTTTCCTACCACTTTCAATTATTTAAACATCTTTCATTTCTACATAATTGACCGCTTTCTTTGGACAAGCACTGTCAATACTCACTGCTACCGTACTTGTTGAATATCATAGTTTTAATAACAGTAATAACCTAAACCAAAGCACAGTTAACACAGGGATTTTTAAAAACAACAGGAATGGTTGACTGCAAACATGACCATGATCAATTCCCTCCCCACTCAAAAAAGTTATCTTGATGGCTGGCAGAGTTGACCCACTTTTCTTCTAGGGAGGAAATTTCTTGCCCCTGAGAGTCATCCTGAGTTGAGCCTGTGAGTGGTGCTGCTGTGTGCTGAGACACGAGGCACCGGGCACTGAACGGCACAAGGAACCAGGTTTCCCAGGGCAAATACTGTGAGCCACTCTGTGCCACAGCACACACCAGCACCACTTACAGACTAGTGCCCTGACTGCTAACCAGAAGGCTGGCGGTTCAAACCCACCAGCCACTCCTCGGAAGGAAGGTTGGGCAATCTCCTTCCATAGTAACACAGCCTCAGACGCCCAAGGAGAGGTTGCTATGAGTCGGGTCTGACTCAACGGCACGTAACAACAACAACAACATGCCACAGAGGCTCTGGGCCAAGGTTTGAAAGGTAAGACTCGTAATTAAAATGACAAGAAGACAAGAGTGGCAGAAGAGTCTGCTTCCTGCTGGAGAATAAACACAGTATGTTAGTCTGAGGAGGGGCTTGACTGCCAGGCTAATACTCAGGGTCTGATCCAGCCAGTACTCTACCAAGAGCCAATTAAAGTTTTTCAGTAGAAAAGGGATATAATAAAAAATGTTTTGGGGAGATTATTCTGGCTACACAGTGTGCAGAACAACTTCAGAGTATGAAGATTCTGGACATGAAGAGACCAATCAGGAGGCTTGCTAAGTGACAGCAAATACCCTCAGCTACCTCTTTCCTTACCCCCAACTACAGGTGAATGGAATGTCAGAACCCTCCACTTAACACTCCATCACTCAGCACAGCGCACCAGAAGAAAGCTATCTGCTCTCTAGGTTAAGGGTCAGAGCAAGCAGTCACGGAGGACAGCTCTCAGCCAGCCATCTAGGGTAAGAACTGGCACAGGACGGTCACAGAGGAAGGGAAAGGGGTGGCTGGCAGCAACACCGCAGAGGGCCTCAGTTTGGACTCAAGTGCCTAACTTAAAAGGACTCAAGAGACACTCTTTAGTGGATGTGAAATGTAGGTGACAGAAAGCAACAGCAAAAGCACAGTAGCGCCTCCACTAACTGGACCCCTCAGAAGATGATTTCTTCGGTTAGGTAGGTCTTCTGTTGGGTTACCGAGTATCACATTTTGAAAAGAAGCCTTAAAACACATACGTTATAATACAACAGCAGACTAGAATCCAATGTCAGCTCTGTAGCCAATGAAGGGAGACTTTGGCAAATAATCTCTTTGGCTTCAGTTTCTTCACCTGGAAATAGAATGAGTCGTCAAAAATCACCAGAGCCACTTCCAACTCTAAATCTGTTTGGTTCTAAATTGAGAGCCCATTAGGGGCCAAAGATGGAATGTAACAAGAATTCAGTATCTCCTTTTTCTGAGGAAGGTGTTCTTTTTCCCTTTTAATAGATAAAAGGAGTATGTGAGAAGCCGGCCCAAGATCATTCATTTATTCAAACATCTGATTGCCTACTAGGTGCCATGGCAGGGTTCTGAGGGGAGAGACAGTAGTGAACAAAAACAAAATTACTTCCCTCACAAAGCTGAAATTTCAGTCACAAAGAAGGGAAACACGAGTCTAACCTAGATTAGGATTGCCAGATAAAATACAGGATTCCCAGTTAAATTTGAATTTTAGGTAAGCAACAAATAATTTTCTCCCATAGGACATATTTATACTAAAAAAGTTGTAATTGTTTACTATTGTTATTGTTGTTACGTGCCATCGAGTTGGACACAACTCATAGCGATCCCTCCTTGGGTTTCCGAGGAGATATCACT
>NW_006921635.1:5637679-5648061 GCF_000298275.1 Orycteropus afer afer
ACTCCCTGTGTTTCTTGTTTCCATTTGTTCTTCTTTTCTTTCCCTTCCTGACTTCTGAGCTTTGTCTCTGGGCAAAAGCTGCTCTTTTGATCTCAAGTTGTTTACCTTATGTTGTTGTTATGTGCCGTCGAGTCGGACCCAACTCATAGCAAACCTTCCTTGGGTTTCTGAGGTGGTGTGACTATGGAAGTATATTGCCCAACCTTCCTTCTGAAGAGTGGCTGGTGGGTTTGAACTGCCAGCCTTCTGGTTAGCAGTCAAGTGCCTTAGGCACTACGCTACCAGAGCTCCAGAACTGTTTACTAGAAGTTAAAATTTAAACAGATGTCCTACATATATATCCTATATAAGGAAGACTTAAGAAGAGTTGATGCTTTTGAGCTGTGGTGTTGGAGAAGAATACTAAGAGTACCATGATCTACTAAAAGGATTAACAAATCTGTCCTGGAAGAAGTGCAGCCAGAATGCTCCTTGGAAGCGAAAATGGCCAGACCTCGTCTGACTTTGGTAGTACTGTCAGAAGGGACCATTCCCTGGAGAAGGATGTCATGCTTGGTAAAGTGGAGGGTCAGCGAAAAAGGGGAAGTCCCTCAATGAGATGGACTGACACAGTGGCTGCAGCGATGGGCTCAGGTATAGCAGGGATCGTGAGGCTGGCACAGGACATGGCAGTGTTTCATTCTGCTGTGCATAGGGTCGCTATGAGCTGGAGACAACTCGACGGCACCTAACAACAAACAACAACATATATATGAAAACTAGATATAACTCCAAACCCTCCCTCAACCCTTTACTACAACTCACTGCCTTCAAGCAGGGGCTTTCTGATGGCACCAATGAGAAGTTACCTTTTACATCACAACACAGTATGGATATATTACTGGAAGAGAAACTTCTAAAAACAAGTCTTGCCCTCAATGCAATGTATTCTTATACTTTCTTTTTCATTTTTCTAAAAATGGCTGTCATGATCCATTATAATGATTTCACACCCTTCTAAGGGGTCATGACCTACAATAAGAAAAAAGTATTTCTTTGAAAAATATGAAAAACAATTTACTTTGTCTAATGAGTCACCCTTATGAGCAGATCAATTAACTACACTGTACTACAAAATAATATCATCCAGGGGCCTAACTAAGGCTATACATTTATAGTCAAAACTCACAGGATAGCATGTTTTTTGACCTCTTGTACCTGTTTTTTTGTTGTTGTTGTTGTTGTTGTTTTGCTATTAAACAACTCTCCCATTTTTTAACTATCACAGTATTATTTCTTGTTGCTGTTCATGTTTGCTTCTAAAAGTGTTACCTTTCTAACCTACTTATAATCTGTCAAAAGCCAACCAGCCAGAACCACATACGAAGTAAAGGCAAACTCGCTCTGACGAGCCTTGAAGAACTCACTCTTCTCTCTGCAATCTGCACAAGCTTCGGTACAAAGACTTTTAGGTCTCTTCTCTTCCTGATTTTCAAGTATGTTTCAAGGATGAAACTAGTGAACTCTGTAAGGGTCCACAACGTTTACGGCCCCAGAAGAAAAACGTGCTTGGTTAAAAACAATTCTTTCCCCCTAAGGTACAAGTATTGGTCCCTGCCTATCTGGAACAAAGAAAAAGTGAAGGAAACCAAAGACTCAAGGAAGCAGTTTGTCCTCAGGACTAATGACCCACACAAACCACAGCCTCCTCTAGCCTTAGACCAAAAGAACTAGATGATGCCCAGTTACTGGTAACAACTGCTCTGACCAGACAGACAACAGAAGGTCCCACTTACAACGTGAGAAAAATGTAAAACAAAACTCAAATTCATTAAAAAAAAAAAAAAAATCAGACTTACTGGACTGATAGAAACTGGAGGAACCCCGAAGACTATCATCCTAAAACTCCCTTCTAACCTGTTTTAATCTGGAACTGAAGCCACTGCCAGAGGTAACCTTTTAACCAAAAAGTAGATTGGCCTATAAATAAAAATGCCCCCCCTGAGGAATGGGCTCCTTTATCAAATCAACTACATGAGACCAAACTGTCAATGTTTGCACAAAAGCAAAGATGGGAAGGCAAGGCGGGGGGGGGCAGGGAAACTGGATGGATGGAAACAGAGGTGGGGTAGACATGGTGAGTGTGACGACACATGGCAGGGATTGTAACCAATGTCACAGAACAATGTGTGCATGAATTGTCGAATTGAGAGTCTAATATGCTGTGCAAACTTTCACGTAAAACATACTAAAATAGTTTAAAAAAATTACTAAAATGAAAATCAAGACGAATCCTGACTTTGGCTGTACATCTCTTATCTCAAAGATTATCACTAAGAAAGATCACTTCATGTCTCTGTGTCACATTTTGGTCATTCTCACAATATTTCAGATTTTTTCATAATATCATCGCACACTCAATAGACTACCAATATAGTATATACATAACTTTTATATGCTCTGGGAAACCAAAATATCCATGACTCAGTTTATCGCAGTATTTGCTTTACTGCAGTGGTCTGGAATGGAACCCACAATCTCTGAGGTCTGCCTGTACTTAACTTTTAATCATGGCATGAAATTGCCATATTATAACCACTTGAGTCCATTCCAAAGCTTCAATTATAAACATTCTGTATGATTTAAAAAAAAAAAATAAGGGAAAAATAAAGATTTCACATAATATAGTCCCAAGTAATTATTAGCAAATAAACACCTGAGGTTAATAGTTATGGCAAGTTTTCAAACAATCCACAATACTAAATCTTTAAAAATAATAAAACTGAGGATTAAACACTTAAAAGGAAAATGTCCACGTATATACAAAATTATCTATATTAAAGACAATGATAATAAACCTGATTATCCTGTTTCAGTCAGTCATACTCAAGGTTACAGAAAGATATCCTGGACAGGTAAAGTCTGAGTATTCTTTAAAATACCCAGCATGATCTTGTTTATGCATATGTGTGTGTACATTATAAAAGGGAGTGGTGTAATAAAATTATACAAATATGCTGCTTTGGAGCAAGTTCCCTAATCTCTCAAAGCTTAGATTTATTTTTTTTCTTTTTTTCTAAGATTCTCTATCATTCTGGTCTGAAATTTTACAGTTTTCTGAAAAATATGTTATTTGAAAAGATGATACATGTTGTTGAATTCAAAAGGAGCTCTGGTAGCATAGTGCCTAAGACATTTGACTGCTAACCAGAAGGAAGGTTGGGCAATGTACTTCCGTAGTAATACTGCCTCAGAAACCAAGGAGGGGTCGCTATGACTCGGGTTCAATTCAACAGCAGTTAAGTTTGGTTTTTCAGTTTTAGTTGAATTCAAAACAGTATGTAGCATATGTTGTTGTTGTTGTTATGTGCCGTCGAGTCAGCCCTGACTCATAGCGACCCCTCCTTGGGTTTCCGAGGCAGTATCACTACGGAAGTAGGATTGCCCAACCTTCCTTCCGAGGAGTGGCTGGTGGGTTTGAACCGCCAGCCTTCTGGTTAGCAGTCAAGTGCCTTAGCCACTATGCTACCAGAGCTCCCAATATAGTTCCATTTTTAACACATATACATTTAACATACAGCAAAGAGTCTACAAGGATGGACACCAAACTTTTAACTGGTTGTATCTCAGTGGTAAACTTATCAGTGACTTTAATTTTTAAAGATTTTTCCTTTATGCTTTTCTGTACCAGTTTATTTTTCTACAATGAATACTTAAAACTTATTTTTCATATTATGAGACAAAACTTTCAAATATAAATGAGGCAATACTTACACAGATTATTTATTAATTTTAAGCAAAATTCTGTTCTGGATAAAAGTTTGAGAATATCTCATTCTTTTTTAATTTAAAAAATTTTTATCCTGATGAAATAAAGATCAAATACATCTTTCATCTCTATTATGCAATAAGCAGCTTAAGATCAAGAACCACGTTCTGGATATCTGTATGCCCCCATGGCATCAAATATCGTACACTCATGCACACACCTGACAAAGGCTCTAATGACTAAATCGGCTTTTCAGAGACGCTAAGTTCCCAGGTTCAGAATCTCTGGCCTAAGGACAACTCACACTAGCCTTTAATGTTATGTAAATTTGCCCTCACTTTGAAACAACTGAACTAGCCCCTCCTTACAACAAATTCTTCACCACAATCACCTTTACTTGCTGCACATGCAGCTTTTAAATAGCTGGAAAGGCTTCACACCCTGCACTAACCAAACCAAATCCACTGCCATAAACCAAAAAAACCAAACTCACTGTCATCAAGTTGGATCTGACTCATAGTGACCCCTCTTTGGGTTTCCGAGGCAGTATCACTACGGAAGTAGATTGCCCAACCTGCCTTCTGAGGAGTGGCTGGTGGGTTTGAACTGCCAGCCTTTGGGTTAGCAGTCAAATGCCTTAGGCACTAGGACTCATAATGACCCTATAGGGCAGAGAACTACCCCGTTAGGGTCAATCTCTAAAGAGGCAGACTGCCTCATCTTTCTCCCGCAGAATAGCCACTGGGTTGGGACTCCTAAAGTTTTGGTTAGCAGCCGAACACTCTTGCACAGAGACCAAAATCCCAAGCCTACTACCATCCAGTCAATTCTGACCCACAGCAATCCTACAGGACAGAGTAGAACTGCCCACAGGGTTTCCAGGCTGTAATCTTGACAAAAGCCAGACTGTCTTACCTCTCTGCAGCAGAGCCACTGGCAGGTTGATGTTGTTGTTGTTTTGTGTCGTGGAGTCAAACCCGACTTATAGCGACCCCTCCTTGGGTTTCCGAGGCAGTATCACTACGGAAGTAGCATTGCCCAACCTTCCTTCCGAGGAGTGGCTGGTGGGTTTGAACCGCCAGCCGTCTGGTTAGCAGGCAAGTGTCTTAGCCACTATGCTACCAGAGCTCCCTAGAACCACCTATTTTCCAGTTAGCAGCTGGGTGCTTTAACCCCCACACCACCAGAGATCCCCCTGCACTAAAGACAGGCTAAGTAAGAACTAAGAACTTTACACACCTGTTAAGATTAACTACAAATGAAATTTAAAGACGTACTTAGGAATTGACCTCGTTTGTAACCCAGGGAATACCTGGAACAGAAAAGTGTTTATAACACAACCACCCACAAAAATGCAAATCTGTTTTGCCAGGCAAGGATCTTACACAAGGTCAATAATGTGTTATATATAAAATATGCATCTTCAAAAGCAGAAGAAATTAATTCTGAATAGAAAAAATACACTTAAGCATATAAATATGTACTTCAGGATATCAAAAGACATGCTAAAATACAGATCAACCTATTTCCAATAATCACTAATACTAGTAATGCTTATGGGTTCAAATATCTACATTACAAATGCTAGATTTAGATGCGGCAACTTTTCAAAAGCTTGATACCTGCTTCATATTTGCCAAACCCACTGCCATCAAATGGATTCTGAGTAAATTTTCTAAGAAAAAACAGCCCCAACTTTTAAAACTTGTCCAACATCTAAGGGACATAAAGACTTCAACAGAAATTGTTCTTAGAATGGGCTATACCATTGTGAGTTAACTATTTCTAGCCAATTCCACTTACATTTTAGTAGCCCACCCTTGTCACTGAGTTGATACTGATAATGGTGACCCTGTAAGGACAGAGTAGAACTGTCCAACAGGGTTTGCAAAGGCGTAATCTTTGCAGAAGTGGACTGCCACATCTTTCTCCCATGGAGTGGCTGGTGAGGTCAAACTCCTTTCGGTTGGCGGATGAACACTATACCCACTGTGCCACCAGGGCTTCTTCATTTTTGTAACATTCTATACTATACACCAGTCTATATAGACCACTACAGCATCCTCTTGAAGCTTAAGTATAGACGACCCAGATATGCCTCAGAAAAAAGCAAGTGTTTTCACTTAAAAAGGTCTGATGCAGGCCTGTTAATAAATCCTATTTACAGCTCACAATGAAGTTGACACAATCATTGGAAATACTTCAGGCACATCTCTTTACTACCACCAAAATACTGCTACTAGCCAGCCCAAATAGAAAATTACAATTCTAGGAGGAAACTCTCTAAGAACATAAAATCCTTCTTAAGGTATAAAAACACACCTCTTGATGGTGACAAACAGATCTAACACAGCTGCAGCTATTTAGGACCAAAAAAAGGGGGGACAGATACTCCTTTATGTTGAAACCTGTGGCTATTAAACAGCAATGCTATGGTTCACACCCCTTGTCAAAGTCTGTCTCTCTCATTAGAGACAAAAAAATAACAAGCTCACATTTAAGCAAGAGCTAGCACCAATGTGACTGACAGCATGAATGTTTTTTACTATGTTTCAGAATGCAAATCTTTAAGCAACTACAGCCTTACTTTTTTGTTAGACACAGAGTAGCAATTCGATGGGGGTTTTGTCTAATCTTTAACAAGTGTATTTTCTTTAGGTACTTGCAATGAACGCTAATTAGGTAAAATAAACACGCCTAACAGAAAAACAGTGTGCTTTCTTTGTTATTAACTGCCTATTCACCTCTAATGATCTAAGTGTTAATTAGCTATTTTGCTTAACACCAACCAAACCCAATTCCTACTCATAGCGACCCTATAGGACAGAGTAGAATTGCCCCTTAAGATTTCGGACGCTGTAATCTTTACAGATGCAGGCTGCCACATCTTTCTCTTGCGGAGCAGCTGGTGAGTTCCGAAAGCTGACCTTTCCGTTAGTAGCCAAGCTGTTAACCACTGAACCACCAGGCTCTTTAAATTATCAATACCCCATAAAACAATGAATTAACACAGGATAATGCAGTTTAAGCCTCACAAACTACAAATGCGGCCAATGACTGATTAATCTAGATAAAAAGCAATAGCTAACTCCCTCCTCATCCCTCCTCACCTCCTTCAAATCTTTGCGCCAATGTTCTCTCTTCCATGAGGCCTCCCCTAGCCTATTCATTTCAAGTTGCAACCCAGTCCCTTCCTGACACCTGCTGGATCCATGATCTGTTTCCCTCTATTCCCTCCCTTTCTATTCCACTTGCTAATTTAATGTCTTTTGTTTATCGTGTCTCCTCACATTGGAATGTAAGCTCTAGGAAGGTAGCTGCCTTTGTTTTATTCACTGTTTTACATTTGCTTTATTCACTCAAGCATCAGTACCCATCTTGTACACAGTAGCTGCTCAGTAAATTTATGTGTTGAATAAATGTATGTGTTCAGGCCCATCTAGAAGATTTTTAATTAAAGAGATGAACACCTTACTGATAGTAAATAAGGCAGGATGAACAATTGTAATGAACTGCAGTGTACTAAGTTGCAATGCATCAAGGGAAAGCAGCAGTTCAAGCACTAAACTGAAACTAAGACCACACACATACATACATACCGAATCCTGTATCCAAAGAAATTCAGCTGTACTAGTTAGGATTAGAATCAGGGTAATAGGATTAGTGGTTAAGCACTTGGCTGCTTAACAGTTGGTGGTTCGAACCCACCAGTCACTTCTGCTGGAGAAAGCCATAAGTATGCTGCTATAAAAGATTACATATAGCCTTGGAAACCCTCCTGGACAATTCTACCTTTTGTATGAGGTCGCTATTAGTCAGACTTGACTTGACCGCAATGGGTTTGGGTTTTCATTCATTCAGGATTAGAATTAGGGTAATAGGATCAGCAAACATTTTTAAAAATGTGGAAGGGAATGCAGAAGAGGTAACGGTTAACTAGTGAGAATTCTCAATACCACCATGAAATCATGTAAGAAGTTACCAAAAATAACTTGGTCAAAGACTAGTAGCTAATAAAAATACTTCTAGATGAATGGAGGAGGCAAAAAAAAAAACCTGAGAGCTTTAGAACACCTCCCAAGACTATCACGGCCATACTTCCTAGGTCAAAGCACCAGTATCAGTACAACAGATAAACTATGTAGCCTCACTAGTAATAAGTTACAGTTTTCAAAGCATCCTCACCTATATTATTAACCAAAACAAAACAAACAAACAAACAAAACAAAACTGACTGCCATCAAGTCGATTCGACTATAGTGACCCCTCCGTGGGTTTTCGAGGCGGTATCTCTATGGAAGTAGAGTGCCCAATCTTTCTTCCGAAGAGTGGCTGGTGGGTTTGAACGCCAGCCTTCTGGTTAGCAGTCAAATGGCTTAGGCACTACGCCACCAGAGCTCCCATATTATTAGCTAGAGGAGACTAATTCAAACTCAAATCTAAACAATCTGGCAACCTTCAAAAGCACATAATGTGTGTACCTGACGGTAAAGGGAACTTTTCCTTTCAAAATGGCCCTGTGGTGTTTGACAAACTACAAAGAAGCCAAGTCTATACCACAGCCACCTTCAGCAGTGGAAGCTAATACAAGTCTTCTGAAGATCAATTCGGCAGGAGTTAGCAAGAGCCATAACAATCTTGAAGCCCTCTGACCTAGTAACGCCACTCCTGGGAACTTTCTCAGAGGAAATAATTACACTGAAGCAAAAAGCTTTAGTATAAAGATGTTCAGTGCATCATTATCTATGATAGCAAGAAGGGGGAAACTCAAATTCCAACAATAGGAGTAGAAACAGACATATAGGTATCAATGTTAAGGGGGAAAAGCTGAACACAAAATAATGTACAATCACTGCAAGTATGTACAATTACGCTGATGAGAACTGAAGAGTAAAAAGCAAAAGTGAAAACTGGGTTAAGGTAAAATTAATTACCTTCAAATTTTAATATTGTGACCATAATTGTTTTCCTTTAAAAAAAAAAAAAAAATCCATTTTCTCCAATATATGTTCCAAAGACAGAACAAATAATTTTTGAAGCCCATGAAAACCTACTATTGACCCAAAAAAAGTAAAACCCCAGAATAATGAAATGTTACACTATTTTAAAAAGATGTGTGAATTTCAAGACCGGAAGAATAGTTTGCTGTCTCTAAACATGTCAAACCCCATGCTGCTTTTATTCCTTCAGCCTTGCTGGAGAAACTTACTTTACTTTTGATACATTCAAATGTGAGTGAGGAGGGTTTAGATATTGTAACTGATTTAGGAAGAACCCAGTAAAGGTGAAACAAAAAAGCAACTCTACATTAACTAAAGATCTGTTCAACAACAAAACTTCATGTTAAGCAAAACCTCACATATTTAGCAAAGAGAGTAAGGTTACAGTTTATGCCTCCTGTAAAAATTATTTAAGGGAAAGAAGAAATTAACTCAAGTTTTTATGAAGGCTTAATAGAAAAAGATGTGTAGTTGTACATTTCAACTATCTTTGATCATCCAAGCTACTCTGAAGCAAATTCTCTGTTATAATCTAATTTTTACACCTAGGGAGAGCATATGCAACTTACACATCTTAGTTTTTTCAATTATTTAAACTAGGTAAATATATCTGACATATTTCTACCTGACAGTTGAAAAAGAAAAGGGGGAAAAAAACCATAATGCACCCTCTTCTATGAAAATACATATTCTAAATATTTGTTTTTCACTATCACTGAAAAAGACACACTTGACATTACAGAATCCCGAGTGTGGAGGAGGGAGTAACCAGCAGTCCCTTCAACTCGTTTGCCCAGGTACCTAGCTAACATTTGTAGTTGCCTCAGAGAGGGGGAAACTACGGAACTGTGGGGAGAAGCAGCCAAGAAAGTAAATGTCGCCACCCACCCCCCCAAGAAATCAGCAAGCCCGCCCTGATTCATCTTGATGGGTAAATTCTCCTGCTGTAAATGAAAATGTTTGGAACTGGACTGCTAAAAACGTGTTTTCAGAAAGAAAACTCAGTGCATGAAAAATCCCCTCATCCCACCTTCCAGAGACCACCAGCAAGTCTATTTCAGGAGGACGGTGGTCACTGGCTCTGCCAGCTCGGCCTAGGCAGAAAGGAAGCATGGCAGTGCCTGCATCACGGATGGGCTCGGGGCACCGGGGAAATGGACTTGGGTGCCCTTGGTAGAGTCTGGCGGCACTCCCCGAGTTAAGGACACAGGCCACAATGGAACGGAGTCTATTGACATTTGCTGCCCAGTTTGAACACTAAGCATTTTCTTAGTTCATGAAATACGAACTGACAACCACCCCCCACCCCCAACAGGCCTTCCCACACAAACACACCCTCCAGAGTCACACCCGGTTAGCGGAGACCACACCGAGCCCCCGGCCTCTACCACAAGCCTGGGTTTAGGGGAGGGGGCGGGGGCCGGCAGGAAGCACCCCCGTTCCTGCTTTCAGGAACCCTCCGTGCCCCCGCGGCAAGCCAATCCCCCTCTCCTCGAAATGACACACGCTGAGGCGGGGGGGTGCGCAAATGCGCAGCGGCCGGTCCGCTCCGGCGGAGCCGGCCCTCGCCCACCGCGCTCCCCGCTGGCCCCCGACAGCAATGCGGCTCAGCCACCACCCGCGCCAGCGAGGCC
>NW_006921635.1:5648257-5649125 GCF_000298275.1 Orycteropus afer afer
GCCGCCCCCACAGGCCCGGGGAGGGGGCGGGGGACCAGGCCCACCCCTCAGCCCGCTCGGGGAGCCCCGGCGGTTCCCGACGCGCCCTCCTGCGGCGGGGGTCGCTGGGCAAGCCCCCTCCCGCGCAGTCGCCCCCTGGGGGAGGAGGCTAGTTGCAGGAGCTCGAAGTGGAACCCAGAGACCCCGCCAACATGAACAGCCCGGCTGGGCTGGGGGCGCTGCCCAAGCACCCCGCACTGGGCAACCGGGCTGACAATTGCTGAGACCTGTGAACCCCTCCCGAGCATGGATTCGAGGAGGAGGCGGCTGCCCGGTCCTTCCATCTTGACCGTTCGGAGAAGGGGGTGGCAATGGTGCAGGAGTCCGGACGCGGCCTGACAATCCCCGAGGAGCCCCGCGGGCCCTCCCCTCAGCCCCCTGGCCCGAGACTCGAGCGGCCCCCGCCCCCACTGCGGGCCCCTAGCCCACCCCCCAGGCTCCGCGGGTCACGGGGCCGGGAGGCGGCGCGGGCCGCGGGGGAGGGGACGCGAGGCCCTGCTGTCCAGGCCCGGACGGAGGGGGCTGGGCACCGACACCCACCTGCCCAGGCCGGGCCGCCCACCGCCTGCGCCCGCCGCCGCCACTGAGGAGGACGCCGCGGCCGAGGACGAGGTGGCTGAGGACGAGGACGGCGCCGGCGCGGCGGCGGACGACGTGAGGAGGCCGCCGGGCTTGCGGGCATTGGCGGCCCCGGTCTGTTGCTGCTGCTGCTGCTGGGGCTTCAGCGACATGGTGAGGGGCCCATACACCGGACCGCACGCCGGGCGGGGACAGCCGGGAGCCGGGCGCGCTGAGGAAACGCCGAGCGCGGCGGGGACGCGCGGGCGCC
>NW_006921635.1:5649515-5653581 GCF_000298275.1 Orycteropus afer afer
GCACAGAGGTGCGGGACCGGGGACTCTTTACCGGAAGTCGGAAGGGTCGGGCGGGAGTAGGTTGTGAGACGTATCGGGGCCGGGAGGGACACGTGAGGAGCGGGCGCCGCGCTGGGCCGCGTTCGCAGGGGTCGGGTGAGGGCCCAGCGGCTGGCCCTGCCTGGGTCCGCCCTCCGCGGGGCCGGACTGCCCTTCGGCAAGGGCGTGTCCGTATTCGTTTGCTGGGTCAGTTTGGGGTAGAGGACGCGAGAGGAGCGGCCCCCTCCTCCCCAGTATTCCTCCAACGTCCTCAGACTCCGCGGAGGAACCCTGTTGGCCCCACCTGATGCAACCTAGAAAATGGGCTGCGAGCGTCTGCAGGGTGGAGACTGTATGTTGCTACGTATGTAGCACCTAGAACTGTGCCTGGCTCAGTGAACACAAGCATCCGATAAATCCGATGCATATGAAGCCCCCGCCTCTGGCATACAGTCTTCCTCAAGTGTCACTGAGTGCCTCAAAAGCAGGCCATGCTCGCTTTCCCTGCCAAGACTGACTAAGGAGGTTGGAACCACCTTCCCACCCACATCTGGTTACCCTTTCCCCACTTTTCCACGCCAGCAACAGCACCGAGAAAACTCTTTTGGGTATCTGACCTTCATATGAACCCATTTTTTCCCTCATTTGAACTTTTTTTCCTGTATTTACGAGACTCAAGGAAATGTACGTGATTTGGTAGTGTTGTGGATAATAGGGTCCCTCTCAGTAGAGACTGAACAGACCTCACAAGAATGTGCGAACTTTAGACCTTGGCCCCTTTGGAAGTTTTACTTTAACTTAGGGCGCCAGCCAGCACAGTAGTCCGTTTTTCACATGTGTTGCAATTAAACTGGAAGCAAGTAGATAATCATTTTTTTTTAAGTGAAGAATATAGTAAAATTATTTCAGGAAGTGATGGGAAAAATTACCAAAATTCTCCTCAGTATCCTAGGGTTGTCCAGATAAAGGTAAAGAAGTGGGAAAACCGGAGAGTGATTATGCCAGGTATCTGCTGTAGCCAGAATGAAATTAATCTCCGGGATAGTTTAAGCAAAAATGACCACTGTATTCTGCGAACATGAGAAAAGGAGGAAATCAGCTTCTTACCCCCACCTTGCATCTGCAGTATTCCTTTAAACCAACAGTTACAAACCCTTTAAAAATTAACCCAAAGGAAAGTGGAAATAAAGTATCAGATAAAAAAGAAAAGAAAGAACAACAATAGAAGTACCCTCAACTTTCTCTGGTTTAATGATTTGACAGCCATATCTGGAAACAAGGTCTCAGAATTCAATCTTAGGACCAAATTCCAGGCCAATGGCAAGAAAAAGGGAAGCACAGTAGGAAAGCCAGAAACTGAGGGAGCTGAATGTGCTTTTTCACACAGGCTGAGAAAGCTCCAGTTCTCACCCACTATCATTGCAGTTTTTGCAATGGCCTGATGGAGGTGTAATTTACATGATATGAAATTCACCCATTTTAAGTGTACAATTTGTTGACTTTTGGTAAATTTACAGAGTTGTGCAAACATTCCCACTGATTTCAGAGCACTTCCATCACTCTAAAAACATCCCACAAACCTGCCTGAAGTTACTCCTCATTTCCACCCCACACCCAGGCAACGACGAATCCACTTCTGTCTCTATGGATCTGCCTATTGTCAACATTTCATACAAACGGAATCTTATAATATGTAGTCCTTTGTTTCTGATTCTTTCACTTAGCATAATGTTTTGGGGGTTTATCCATGTTGCAGCAAGTATCATTACTCCCTTTTTACTGCTGAGTATTCCATTGTATATTCCATCCACATTGCGTGTGTCCATTCATTTCCCAACTGGTAGACATAGTGCTTCTATTGGGAGCCATTATGCATAATTCCTCTAGGGACACTTGTGAACATATTTCTTCCTTTGGACATACGTTTTCATTTCTCTTGGGTAGAGTTTTAGGAATGGAATTGCTGGGTCATCTGTCAGTTTGTCAAACTGTGGTGGCTCGTTGTTGCTGTGATGCTGGAGGGTATGCCATTGGTATTTCAAGTATCAGCAGAGTCAGCCATGATGGACAGGTTCTTCAGAGCTTCCAAACCAAGACAGACTAAGAAGAAGGACCTAGGAGATGACTTCTAAGAAAAACTGGCCAGTGAAACCTTATGAATTACAGTAAAACGTTGTCTGATTATAGGGCCAGAAGATGAGCCCCTTGGGTGGAAGGCATTCAGATTAACTGGGGAACAGCTGCCTCCTCAAACAAGCATCGACCTTAATGACACAAATGGAGTAAAGCTTTTGAGACTTTCATTTGCTGATGGGGCACAACTCAAAAATGAGAAGCAGCTGCAAACATCTAATAATCAGAACATGGAATGTACAAAGTATGAATCTAGAAAAATTGGAAGTCATTAAAAATGAAATGGAACACATGGAGATAAAAATTCCAGGCATTAATGAGTTGAAATGGACTGGCATTGGCCATTTTGAATGACACAATCATATAGTCATCTATGCTGAGAATGACAAATTGAGGAGGAACAGCATCACTTCAGTTGTCAAAAACATCTCAAGATCCATGCTGAAGTATACAACACTGTTAGTGATAGAATAATATCCATAAGCCTAACAGGAAGACCAGCTAATACAGCTCTTACTCAAATTTACACACCAACCACTAACGCCAAAGATGAAGGTATTGAAGATTTCTACCAACTTTTTGTAGTCTGAAATAGAGCAACATGCAATCAAGATGCATTGGTAATTATTGGTGCTTGGAATGCAAAAGGTGGAGATTAAGAAGGAGGATCAGTAGTTAGAAAATACAGTCTTGGGGACAGAAATGACTCCAAAGATTGCGTGATTGAATTTTGCAAGACCAATGACTTTTCATTGCAAATACCTTTTTTCCAACAACATAAATGGTGATTATACACATGGACCTTTCCAGATGGAATACACAGAAATCAGACTTACTGTATCTGTAGAAAGAGACAATGGAGAAGTTCAGTATCATCCATCAGTAAGAACAAGACCGGGGACCAACTGCAGAAAAGACCATCAGTTGCTCTTAAGCAAGTTCAAATTGAAGCTAAAAAAAAAAAAAAACGAGTTTATGAGAGCCAAAGTATAATCTTGAGTCTATCCCACCTGAATTTAGAGACCATCTCAAAAACAGATTAGATGCATTGAACACTAATGACTGAAGACCGAACGAGTTGTGGGATGACATACATCAAGGACATCATACCTGAAGAAAGCAGAAAGTCATTAAAAAGACAAGAAACACAAGACTAAAATGGATGTGAGAAGAGACTCTGAAACTTGCTCTTGAATCTAGAATGGCTAAAGCAAATGGAAAAAAATGATGAAGTAGAAGAGTTGAACAGAAGATTCCAAAAGGTGGCTTGAGAAGACAAAGTAAAGTAGTATAATGAAATGTGCAAAGACCTGGAATTAGAAAACCAAAAGGGGAAGAACACGTTTGTTATTTATCAAGCTAAAGGAACTGAAGAAAAAATTCAAGCCTCAAGTTACAATATGAAGGATTCTATGGGCAAAATATTGAATGATGCAGGGAGCATCAAAAGAAGATGGAAAGAATACACAGAGTCACTGCACCAAAAAGAATTGGTTAACATTCAACCACTTCAGGAGATAGCATATGATTAAGAATAGATATTGAGAGTTCTGGTAAGATGGCAGAATAGGCAGAAAGACTGCACAGACCCTCTTCAACAAAGAAAAGGGGAACCAATTAACACAGATACAGAAGATAATCCTGGGCCCCTGAGCCTTTGAAGGGAAGGATATAGAAGTGGACTAAACTGCAACTAGCAGAAGAATTTGCATGAAAACACCAAAAAAGGAGACATATGGAGCTGCGGTCTGCAAGCGATCCTGATGGCACAGACAGCTTAAATATTGCCGAATGGTGGTAGGACCTAAGAATTAACCTAAAAATCAGCCCTGTTAGCCAGGGACTGGACTATATAGCTGGACTATATGAAGAAGAACGTGGCATCAGGATTGAAGGAAGAATCATTCACAAACTG
>NW_006921635.1:5665956-5667219 GCF_000298275.1 Orycteropus afer afer
TATTTACAATAGCCAAAAAAGATGGAAACAACCTAGATGTCCATCAGCTGAGGAATGGATAACCAAACTATGGTACATACACACAATGGAATATTATGCAACCCTAAAGAATAATGCAGAATCTGCAAAACACTGCATAACATGGATGAACTTGGAGGACATTATGCTGAGTGAAATAAGTCAATTATAGAAGGACAAATATGTATTAGTCTGTTATTGTAAATGTCAAGGAAAGGTTTATATATGGAAGGAAATTTTCTTTGTTAATTACCAGGAGTGGAAGGGGAGGGGAGGGAACACTGTTAGATAGGTAGAGACAAGTATTGACTTAGGTGAAGAGAAGGGTAATGTACCAAATGTGAGTGATCAACATGGTGGCATTGAGGAAGAGGAAGACAGAGGTACATTGGAGGTACAGACAACAAAGATGAACCCTTTTGCCCATACAGTACTGCGTTGCCAGTGAAGACAAACATGGGTATACAGGTGGATAGACGGGTGGACAGGCTGAACTATTAGGTATGTCTTATGAAGTAGGTAGTGTACCCAAGACCATGTATTGGGTTGGCAGACAATGGTCCTGTAAGTATATTTGTATGATCTGTAAGAATTCCCAGGTGTACAGTAGAGCTGACAAGAGACAAGATCGTAGTCACTTTTTGGTCACAGCCAACTATTCTGAGGGACCAAGTAGCTGAACTGGTGGACCATAGTCACAGGGGACATCAAGCTCAATTGGCATAACATACTACCCCAAACATTGTTCCACCTCCTACTCTTGCAAGTAGCGACTGGGATCTTAAAAGCTTGCAAGCTGCCATCTAGATGCAATGATGGGTCTCTCCTCATGCAGAGCAAAGAAGAATGAATAAAATCAAAGATTCATGGAAAAACAAGTAGTCCTAGTGGGTGGTACACCATGCAATCCACAGCCTATATGACTATCAGACCAGAAGAACTGGATGATGCCCAGCTACCACTGTCAACCACTCAGAGGGGTATCTATGTAGGAGATCCTGGATAGAGTGGGAGAACAATGTGGAACAAAACTCATAATCATTTGGGGAAAGAAAGGGGGGGACCAGGTTTGTTGTTCTGATAGAGCCTGGTGGCACCCTGAGACTATGGTCCCTAGCTGCCCTTCAGGTCTAGAATTGAACCTATACCTGTGGCTTCCAGCCAAACAAAACACAGGCATATGAGTTGAACATGTACCTGAGGTAGATACACTCCTTGGAGAGAACAATCATGGGAGAAAGAAGG
>NW_006921635.1:5667654-5686353 GCF_000298275.1 Orycteropus afer afer
AATGCTGGAAGTGCTCACTCATCTATGCCAAGAAATTTGAAGACTGCTACCTGGCCAACCAGCTAGAAAACATCCATATTTGTGTCCATTCCAAAGAAAGGTGATCCAACAGATTGCAGAAGTTACCAAACCATATCATTAATATCACACATAAGTAAAATTTTGCTGCAGATAATTAAAAAATGGTTGCACCAGTACATAGATAGGGGACTTCCAGAAGTTTAAGCCAGATTCAGAAGAGGACATGGAACAAGTGATATCACTGCTGATGTCAGATGGATCTTGGCTTAAAGGAGAGAATACAAGAAAGATGTTTACCTGTGTTTTATTGACTATGCAAAGGCATTCGACTGTGTGGATCACAACAAATTATGAATAACATTGCAAATAATGGGAATTGTAGAACACCTAATTGTGCTCATGAGGAGCCTGTACATTGACCAAGAGGCAATCATTCAAACAGAACATGGGAATACTACCTGTTTTAAAATCAGTAAAGGTGTATGTTAGGGTTGTACCCTTTCACCTTGTGTATTCAATCTGCATGCTTGAACAAATAATCCAAGAAACTGGACTATATGAAGAAGAACACAGCATCCGGATTGGAGGAAGCCTCATGAACAACCTGTGATATGCAGATGACACAATCTTGCTTACTGAAAGCAAAGAGACCTTGAAGCACTTACTGATGAAGATAAAAAACTACAGCCTTCAGTATGGACTACACCTCAACATAAAACAAAAATGCTCACCTAATAAGGAACATCATGATAAACGGAGAAAATACAGAAGTTGTCAAGGATTTCATTTTTACTTGGATCTACAATCAATGCCCATGGAGGCAGCAGTCAAGAAATCAAACAATGTGTTACACTGGACAAAAGACCTCTTAAATGTGTTCAAAAGCAAAGATGTCACTTTGAGGACTAAGGTATGTCTGACCTAAGCCATCGTATTTTCAGTCACCTCATGCATGTGAACGCTGGACAATGAATAAAGAAGACTGAAGAAGAGCTGACACCTTTGTATTATGATGCTGGTGAAGAATACTGAATATTGCACGGACTACCAGAAGAATGAGCAAATCTTGTCTTGAAAGAAGTATAGTCAGAATGCTCCTTAGCAGCAAGGATGGTGAGACTTCATCTAACATCTGTGGGCAAGTTATTAGTAGGGACCAGTCCCTGGAGAAGGATACCATGCAGCAAAAAGCAGAAGACCTTCAGACTGACACACTGGCTGCAATAGGGGCTCAGACATGCAGTGATTATGTGGACGGTGCAGGAGGACTGGGTAGTGTTTAATCCTGTTGTTCACAGTGTCTCTGTGACTCGGGACTCACTTGATGGCACCTAACAATATGGTAAATTTCAGGAGCTCTTATGGTGCAGTGATTAAAAGAGCTTGGCTTCTAACTGAACAGTTAGCTGTTCAAACAGACTAGCCACTATGCAGGAGAAAGATGTGGCAGTCTGCTTCCATAAAGATTTAACAGCCTTGGAAATCCTATAGGCTGTTTTACTCTGTCCTATAGGGTCACTATGAGTGGAATCAACTCATCAGCAATGGAGTTTGATGGTAAATTTATATTTAACTTTTCAATGATACTTCTTGGAAAGATATTTTCCAAATTGGATGCACCATTTTACATTCACGCCAGGAATGTAGGAGAGTTTATTGTTAAAATATGATTTCTGCTTCAGCCTCTGTGGCAAACAGTTTGGTTGCTCCTCAAAGAGATAAACATAGAATTAATCAAATGATGCAGCAATTCCACTCCTAGGTATATACACAAAAGTATTGAGGCCAAGGGCATAAATAGATACTTGTACAGCATTGTTCATTGCAGTACTATCCACAATAGCCAAAAGGTGGAGACAGCCTAAATGTCCAGCAAAAGATGAACAGATAAACAAAATAGGGTATATACATAAACAATGAAGTAATAATCAGCTATAAAGAGAAATGAAAGCCAACTCGACGGTACCTAACAACAACAACAGCAAAGAGAAATGAAGTCCTGATATGCACAACATGAAAAGATTAGGCTGAGTGAAATGAGTCAGACGCAAAAGGAAAAATACTGTATGATTCCACTTACATGACGTATCTAGAAGAGGCAAGTGGTTGCAGACCAAAGTTTATTAGTGGTTGCCAGGGGCAGGTGGGCAGGAGGGAGGAGAAAAGAAGGACTCATTACTTAGCGGACAATGAGCTTTCCTTAAAGATGATTAAAAATTTGGAAATGGGTAGTGGTGAGGGTTGAACGAAGGTGAATGTGATTAATCTCAACTGCACATGTAAAAAACGTTGAAATGGCAAATATTTTGTCACATGTATGTTTAACACAATAAAAATTTTTGATTTCTCCTTTTATATTAAAATGGAAACCAAAAAAACATTGACTGTCAAGTCTAGTTTATGCCTTCTCATTTTCCTTTGTGGAGGGAGGAACACCACCCAAAGCCAAGGTATATCTCTTATTACAAATCCTTCACGTGAAGCACCTCTGGAAACACGGTTATTGAACAGCAGCTGTGATGTCTGAAGGCTGTAGCTGATCGCAGGGTACTGCTCCTTAAAATACAACGGTGGGGGAGACAGCCTCTACCTGGCCCCAAACGATCCTTGCCTCCTGGTATTCACACCCTGTGAAATCCCCACCACTTGAGCATTGGCGGGAGATGCTGGGTGGTGCAAATGGTTGAGGAGCTCAACTGCCAACTCAAAGGTTGGCAGTTTGAGCCCACCCCGAGGCACCATGGAAAAAAGGCCTGGATATCTACTGTTCTTTTATACAAATACTGTGTGTGGGGGTCAACCTGTGCAGCCTCCTCATGCATTAGTTTTCTCTGTGTGCTGTGCACTTTACATGTGTGTGCGCAGTATGTCTTTGGGCACATTACATGTGAAGATTACGGTACTTCCAGGAAACCAGCCTCTGAAAACTCCATGGAAAATACTTCTACTCTGACTTACATGGAGTCACCGTGAGCCAGAGTTGACTTAATGGCAACTGGTTTGTGTCTAAGCTGAACGTAGTAACTTGCTTCTAACAAAAAGTGAGAACAATTGATGAGGCTTACTTCCAAGATTAAAATCCAAAACCCACTGCCACTGAGTTGATAGTAGCTCATAGTGACCCTATAGGGCAGAGTAGAACTGCCCCATGAGGTTTCCAAGGCTGTCAATCTTTACCAAAGCAGATTGCCTCATCTTTCTCCTGCGAGCAGCTGGTGGGCTTGAACCGCTAACCTTTTGGTTAGCAGCTGAATGCCTTAACCACTGTACCACTGGAGCTCCTTTACTTCCAAGATTTGTTTACAAAAAAAAAAAAAAAAACCAAAAAACTGTGGCTTGCAGCTTGGGCTGCCCTTTCTCATTTACTCACTCTGAGGGGAGCCAGCTGCCATGTGGTGAGCTGCCCCATGGGGAGGCCCACGTGGCAAGAAACCGATGCCGCCAGCCAACAGCTGGGTGGGTGAGCTTGGAGGCCGTCATCCCCTGATCAAGCCTTGATGGGAGTATAACCCTGGCTGGCACCTTATTGTAGCTAAGCTGCACCCAGATTCCTAGCTCGTTTTTTGTTATTAAGCAGTAAGCGTTGGGGTGACTTGTTACATAGCATCAGATAACTAATGCAGGTGATTCCCCAAAAAAGTCCATTCCTTGTGATTTCCATGCATTCAGAATTCCTTAAGACAAATGCTGAAGTCAGGAACTAATACCGTATCCAGTGAAAGTTAAAATACTGCCTATCTCCCTGCTACACACCTTCCTAAATCATTTTCAGGTCACCATTTGAGTAAATCCAACAAGTGTTCGCAGAATTGTCATGAAAGGTAATGAACAGTATTGTCCTGAAACTGGTCTCAGACTGAAAAAATGTTAAAATCTAAACTCCACAGAGAGCTGTGGCCATTTCACCCTGTCCTTCAGAGATAACAAAAGTCTCAGGACAAAGAGCTGATAGTGACATCCAGACTTGGGAGTCTGGTCTGCTTGATTCCGGTCTTGCTTTCCGATTTTCAATGACCCTTCAGCCAGGCACATGGCCCTTCTATTAACCTATTAATTTTCTTCATTTCAATGATTAATCAGGTCTCAAGACTGGGGGATGAGAGGCCGTGGAGCCGAGCAAAGCAGACCTGCAAGGAGAGGTCTCCTACCTTCTCTACCCGTCAGGTGATCGGTATTTCCAGCAATTCGTTTTTCTGCAATCACTTCTTTTCAGCCACCCTGGTTTGATCATGTTTAATGTATGATGATACATTGTTCACTCGAGACCCTTGATTTTGCTTTCAAAAGCATGAAAATGGATTCAAATCAAAACTAATATTTACTCCCCCCCCCAAAAAAAATGGTCCTCTTCAAGTTTCTGCATAAACCCATCCTCATTTCATATATATATATATATATATATGTATATATAAAGGAGCAGATGTAATTTCAAAAATAGGACCATGCGTAATGAAGCCAGTGGTTCTTTTTCTCTAACCATGGTTACTCAGAATTCTTGGGGCTAATCTATTTGTGGACACTTTAGGAATCCCAAAAAGACTAAAAGCAATAAAATGAAAAAGAGAAAAAAAGTGTGTGTGGAGGGGGAACTTCGCAAGGGCATAATTTCTATACCTTGTGTGCAAAGTAACCACTCTCCCATAGGTCTGAACAAATGAGGGGGTGTGGCAAAATAGTAGGGAACACAGCTACACTTGTTCGCAAGGCTTTTAAATTGGCCCGTTCCCTCCACACAAGCTCACTTTTGGCTGTTAAGCTGCTCGTTTTGTTGTACCTTGTGGGACAGCATAATGATGCAGTGACATTATTCACAAAGCAAATGTGGGATGCCGTTGCAAATCACCAGAGGAGGAAGAATTCTCTGTTTTTCCTCGGAATTGCTTGTGCTGTGCAGACGGAAATGCAAAGAAACTTGCCTTTTGTTTTCCTCTCCTCCTTTCTTGGGGGTGAATTCTTGGGAGGCAGCCTGTCGCTTCAGGGCCAAGATTTATGGGCAACTGAAGACGTGAGTATGCACGACGGAGGCAGGCAGGCGGGTGTTTAACATGGAGTGAGAGCTCCGGTGACAGAATGGCCATCTGCGTGCGATCTTGTTAAGTTTGCTGCGGGAACCTGTGAGCCTACCAGGGAACCCTAGGGGGATCCGACTGGAATTCATACTGACGTGGTTGACTTCTGATGCTACAATGTGAACCTGGATTCTTGTTCCAGAGTGAAACCAGATAGGGGCTTAACAGTACTCACTGTGTTCCTTAAACCCCCATATCCCCAAAACTATGGCTCCCCCCTGAGGTGGGCCAGGCGAGAGGATGAGAAGGATGGCAGTCTTCCCCACCCCTCCCAGAGCACGCACCGTGGGCCGGATGGCAAAGGGCTTTCTGCGCAGTAACCCCGCGAGTCCTCACAGCCACCCGGGGAATCTCAACGGGCCGGGGACGATGCTGCCTCCTCCCAGAGGACATCTGGCAATGTCTGGAGACATCCCTGTTGTTACAGCTGGGCGGAGGAGGGGCACGTTACTACTGGCATCTAGTGGGCAGAGAACAGGGTTGCTGCTGAAGTCCTATAATGCACAGGACGGCTCCACCACAAAAAATCAACTGGCCCCAAATGTCACTAGTGCCGAGGCTGAGAAACGCTGCCACAACCCCATGCAGTAAATACGGTCAGTATTCTCACTTTACAGACGGAGACGGAGGCGGAGAGGTGAAGTCCCTTTGCCCGAGGTCACACACAGTTACGGTAGAGCTGGGATTCGAACACAGGCAGCCTGTCTCCAACCTCTGGGCTCTAAACTACTCTGCTACATAAAGTACTAAATAATGGACCGGGTGAATGCATTCCTCTCGGCCTCGTCAAATGCTCCTGAGCTTGCACCACCAAGAAGTGTTGCTACTTGATGCAAGGGATAAGAGAGGATTGACAGTCACCACAGATAACCCCTCCAGCGGGCAGGATGGCTATGCCTCTGAGAACCAAAATCACACACATTCTCTTTGGCCCGACAGCAGTGAAGAGATGAGCATACGGGGGTCGCCACCGTGGTGTACTGTGAAAAACCCAAGAGTAAAACACCAGTGGGGAACAGTTACATGCGAAATGGAGTCCCAAATGCAATGGAATAACAGAGTACTGTCAGTACTGTAAGGAGTGCTGGTGGTGCTGTGGTTAAAGCATTCGGTTACTAACCAAAAGGTTGGCATTTCGGACCCACCAGCCATTCCATGGGAGAGAGATGAGGCAGTTGGCTTCTGTGAAGATTTAAAGCCTTGGAAAACCCTATGGGGGCAGTTCTACTCTGTCCTATAGCTCTTCTATGAGTTATTGACTCAATGGCAAAAAAAAAAAAAAAAAAACCCTAAACTCACTGCCTTCAAGTCAATTCCATCTCACAGTGACCCCTCCTTGGGTGTCTGAGGCGGTATCTCTATGGATCCCTACTATACCCGAGCCCATCACTGCAGCCACCGTGTCAATCCATCTTGATGAGGGCCTTCTCCTTTTTCATTGACCTTCCACTTTACCAACCATGACATCCTTCTCCAGAGAATAGTCCCGTCTGACAACATGACCGAAGTAGGTGAGATGAAGTCTGGCCATTCTCACTTCCAAGGAGCATTCCAGCTGCACTTCTTCCAGGACAGATCTGTTAGTTCTTTTAGCAGTCCACGGTACTTTCAGCATTCTTCACCAACACCACAGCTCAAAAACATCAACTCTTCTTCGGTCTTCCTTATTCATTGTCCAGCTCTCACATGCATATGAGGCAATTGAAAATACCACGGCTTGGGTTAGGCACACCTTAGTCCTCAAGGAGACATCTTTGCTTTTCATCACTTAAAAGAGGTCTTTTGCAGCAGATTTGCCTAATGCAATACGTCTTTTGATGTCTTGACTGCTGCTTCCATTGGCGTTGATTGTAGAACCAAGCAATAGGAAGTCTTTCACAACTTCAATCTTTTCTCCATCTATTGTGATGCTGCTTATTAGTCCAGTTGTGAGGATTTTTGTTTTCTTTATATTGAGTTGTAATCCATACTGCAGACTGCAGTCTTTAATTTTCATCAGTAAGTGCTCCAAATCATCCTTACTTTCAGCAAACAAAGTTGTGTCGTCTGCGTATCTCAGGTTGTTAATGAGCCAATCTTGATGCCACGTTCTTCATATAGTCTAGCTTCTCAGATTATTTGCTTTCAGCATACAGATTGAATAAGTATGGTGTAAGGATACAACCCTGACGCACTCCCTTCCTGATTTTCAACCATGCAATATCCCCTTGTCCTGTTCAAAGGACAGCCTCCTGGTCTATGTACAGGTTTCACATGAGTACAATTAAGTGTCCTGGAATTCCCATTCTTCTCAATGTTATCCACAATTTGTTGTGATCCACACAATCAAATGCCTTTGCTTAGTCAATAAAACACAAGTAAACATCTTTCCAGTATTCTTTGCTTTGAACCAAAATCCATCTGACATTAGCTATGATATCCCTCTCACCACATCCCCTTCTGAATCCAGCTTGCATTCCTGAACCGTTTTTGAATTATCTTCAGCAAGATTTTACTTGCATGTTATATTAATGATATTGTTCAATAATTTCCACATTCTGAAATGGATGATCATCTATCAGTTCTTTTTGGTACAGTGACTCTGTGTGTGCCATCTTTCTTCTTTTGATGTTTTCTGCATCATTCAACATATTGCCCATGGAATCTTTCAATATTGCAATTCGAGGCTGAAATTTTTTCCTCAGTTCTTTCAGCTTGAGAAATGCTGAGCATGTTCTTCCTTTCTGGTTTTCCAACTCCAGGTCTTTAAACATTTCATTATAACAATTGACTTTGTCTTCTTGAGCTGTTCTTTGAAATCTTCTGTTTAGCTCGTTTATCCTGTCAATTCTTCCATTTGCTTTAGCTATTCACCATTTAAGGGCAGAGTCTCTTCTGACATCCATTCTGGTCTTTTCTTCCTTTCTTCTTTTTAATGACCTCTTGCTTTCTTCATGGATGATGTTCTTGATGTCATCCCACAGTTCCTCTGGTTTTTGGTCACAGGTGTTCAATGCATCAAATCTATTCTTTAGATGGTCTTTAAATTCAGGAGGGATATCCTCAAGGTCATATTTTGGCTTTTGTGGACTTCTTCTAATTGTCTTCAGCTTCAACTTGAACTTGCATATGAGCAGTTGATGGTCTGTTACACAGTCAGCTCCTGGCCTTGCTTTGGCTGAAGATATTGAGCTTCTCCATCACCTCTTGCCACAGATGTAGTCAATCTAATTCCTGTGTACTCTGGCAAAGTCCATGTGTGTAGCCATCATTTGTGTTGTTGAAAAAAGGTATTTGCAATGAATAAGTCATTGGTCTTGCAAAATTCTATCATGTGAGCTCCAGCAACATTTCTATCACCAAGTCCATATTTTCCAACTACCAGTGATTCATCTGTTTCCAACTTTTGCACTCCAATCACCAGTGATAATTAACACATCTTGATTGCATGTTTGGTCCATTTTCAGACTGCAGAAGTTGATAAAAATCTTCAATTTCTTCATCTTTGGCTTTGGTTGTTGTTGTTGTTGTTATGTGCCGTCGAGTCGGCCCGCCTCATAGCGACCCCTCCTTGGGTTTCCGAGGCAGTATCATTACGGAAGTAGGATTGCCCAACCTTCCTTCCGAGGAGTGGCTGGTGGGTTTGAACTGCCAGCCATCTGGTTAGCAGGCAAGTGTCTTAGCCACTATGCTACCAGAGCTCGTAAATTTGAATATTAACTGGTCTTCCTTGTAGGAGTATGGATATTATCCTATCACTGATGGCATTGTACTTCAGAACAGATCTTGAGACAGTCTGTGTGATGATGAATGCCACACCATTCCTCTTCAATTTGTCATTCCTGGCATGGTAGATCATATGGTTGTCTGATTCAAAATGGCCAAAACTGGTCCATTGCAGCTCACTAATGCCTAGGATATCGATCTTTATGTGTTCCATTTCATTTTTGACAACTTCCAATTTTCCTAGATTCATACTTCATACATTCCAAGTTCTGATTATTAATGGATGTTTGCAGCTGTTTCTTCTCATCTTGAGACGTGCCACATCAGCAAATGGGGGTCCTGAAAGCTTTACTCCATGCACATCATTGAGGTCGGCTCTACTCTGAGGAGGCAGCTCTTCTCCAGTCATATTGTCAGTGCCTTCAGACCTGAGGGGCTCATCTTCTGGCACTGTAGTGCACAATGTTTCACTGCTATTCACAAGGTTTTCACTGGCCAATTCTTTGAGAAGTGGATGGCATCCTCCTTCTTCCAAGTCTTAGTCTAGAGGGTTGCCTGAAACCTGTCCACCATGGGTAACTGTACTGTGGTTTGAAACACCGGTGGCATAGCCTCCAGCCTCACAGCAACACTCAAGCCATTACAGTAGGACAAACTGACAGAAAAGTTTGTCTCCCCTAGCTGTTCTACACTGCTCTGCTCATTGGTCTCCCCCGCCTTGGTTGCTTACCCAGCCAGCCGCGGGAGCAAACATTCACCTTCCGCTGGTCTCAGGACTGGGTTACTGCAGCCTGTGCCTAGGGGAGGCTCTATGCACAGCAAATACCCGCCCTCCACTGGTCTTGGGCTGGCTTACTCAATAGCAGTAAGTATCAAATACTGTAAGAAGCCCTGGCTGCTCAGTGGTTAAACACTTGGCTGCCAACTGAAAAGTTAGCAGTTCAAACCCACCAGCTGCTCCACGGGAGATAGAAGTTGCAGTCACTTCTGTGAAGATTACAGCCTTGGAAACCCCATTGGGCAGTTCTTTTCTGTCCTAGGGTCACTTTGAATTGGAATCGACTCAATGACAATAGGTTTGCGGTTTTGGTTTTTATGCTGTGCTTCAGTCAACGGAGAGGAAGATCTCTGTACTGATTTGAAAGGATCTTTAAAACCCAGTGTTAAGCAAAAAGTAAAAGAAAAAAGCAAGGTATAGTTCTAATTTTTTTTTTCTCAAATGTCTTCTTTAGTGAAGTGTCTTTTCATACCCTTTGCCCATTTTTTAATTGGATTAATTGCCTTTTTGCTGTTAATGTGCTGAAGTTTTCTGTAAATTTTAGCCCCTCGTCTGATTTGTTGTTGCCAAATTTTTTTTCCCAGTCTATGTGTTCTCTTTTCACTCATTTGGTGAATTCTTTGGATGTGTCTAAGTGTCTAATTTATAGGAGGTTCCAGTCATCTATCGTGTCTTCTGATGTTTGTGTGTTTTCAGTTATGTTTGATAAGAGTATTTATGCCCTGCATTGGAGCCTCTAAATTTGTCCCTATATTTCCTTTGATGGTTTTTATAATTTTAGGTTTTACGTTTAGGTCTTTGATCCAACTTGAGTTCATTTTTTATATTGTGTGAGATATGGGTCCTGTTTCATTTTTCTGCAAATGGACATCCAGTTTTGTCAGCACCATTTATTACAAAGAATCTCTCTTCCCCATTTAATGAGTTTTGGTCCTCTGTCAAAGATCAGATGTCCATAGGTGGATGGCTTTACTTCTGGGTTCTCAATCTGTTCCACTGGTCTATGTGTCTGTCTTTGTACCAGTACCAGGCTGTTTTACCTACTGGGGCTGTGTAGTAGGTTTTGAGATCGGGGAATGTAAGGCCTTATACTTTATTCTTCTTTAGTTATTTGAGGTCTCTTTCCATATAAAATTGGTGATTAGTTTTTCCACCTCTTTAAAGTTGATGGAATCTGGATTAGGATTGCATTCATTATATGTGTAGATCGTTTTGGGTAGTATTGATATTTCATGATGTTAAGTCTTCCTATCCATGAGCATGGTATAGTCTTCCATTTGTGTAGGTCTCTTTTGTTTCTTGTAATAGTGTTTTTTAGTTTTCTTTGTATAGGTCTTTTGAGTCTCTGTTTAGATTTATTCCTAAGTACTTTGTTGTAAATGGTATTGCTTTCCTGATTTCCTTTTCAGAGTTCTCTTCATTAATGTAAAAGAATCCAACTGATTTTTATACATTGATCTTGTACCCTGTCACTTTGCTGAAACTTTCAATTAGTTCCAATAATTTTCTTACTGAGTCTTTGGAATTTTCTATGTATACCAAATCAAAAGCCAAATTCACTGCTGTCAAGTTGATTCCAATTCATAGCAACCATTCCTTGGGTTTCCAAGATGGTATCACTACGGAAGTAGATTACCCAACCTTCCTTCTGAGGAGTGGCTGGTGGGTTTGAACCACCAGCCTTCTTGTTAACAGTCAAATGCCTTAGGCACTATGCTACCAGAGCTCCCTTTCTGTATATAAGATCATATAATCTGCACCCTTGTCTCAGTACCTGTTTGTAAGGTTTCAGTCTTCCCCCCATTGAGAATCATGTTGGCTGTACAATCCTAAATTTGATTGTGGTGATAGCTGCATACATCTGAATATATTAAAATACATAAAAACTACTAAGTTGTACACTTAAATGGATGAATTGTATGCTATGTGAATTCTATCTCAGTGAAGCTGTTAAACAGAAGAAAGAGGTGGCAGTCAGCTTCTGTAAAGATACAGCCTTGGAAACCCTATAGGGCAGGTCTCTGCTCTACAGGGTCACTATGAGTTACAATCAACTCAACAGCAGTAGATGTTTTGTTTTTGTGTAAAGGTGTTAAAAACACAGGAGGTGTAGACTACATTATATAGTATATGCTTATCTGTATTAAACAAAACAGGAGTTTTAAATATATGTATTTTAATGTGTGTATATGCATAAAATATCTCTAGGTGGGGACACAGGAAACTGGTGTCTGACAGAGGGAGCAGGTATATTTATTTACCATTCACCTTCTGGATTGTTTGACATTTTATTGTACCATGTGCATATGCATTACTTTTTCCAAAATAAATAAATAAATAATAAAAAAGTAAACTGTTAGGGCATCAGTTGGATTAACTAATATTTACATCATGCTTTATGGTTTACAAAGCACTTTTACTTGTGCTGTTTCCCTTGGCCCTCACCCCATTGTAGAGACGGCAACACCCGTGCAGAGAAGTGGCATGAGCTCCCCATGGTCACATGACTGGGAGCTGCAGGCAGTGAAGCCAGCTTCTGGCTACTCAGCAGCTGCTACTCCAGGCTGTCACCTCTGCCCTTCCTGGCTTCCCAAAGCAAGATCTTCTGCTGTCTCTACCACTTTGATTTTGGTTTATTCAGCCACCAACTGCCATTCCCACACTCTGGGCAGTAAATCCTAGCCCATGTAGAAATAAAACCGCAAGGCCGGTTTCAGGAACTGCACCACTGCATACCTTGCTGCCACGTGGGTACTGTTTGCTACTGAACTGCCACGGTGGCCAAAGATGAGAGTGGCAGAACCAGTTGGATGCCTTCATGCCCACCACCACCTAACAGAGTCAGTACTGACTCATAGTGACTCCGTGTATAAAACAGAGCAAAACACTGGCCAATCTTGTGCCATCTCCACAATCTTTGCTATATTTGGGCCCAGTGTTGCATTCACTGTGTCAGTCCATCTCATTGAGGGTCTTCCTATTGTTCACTGACCTTGTACTGTATCAACAACTACATCCTTCTCCAGGGACTGGTCCCTCCTGATAACATGTCCTAACTAAGTGAGATGAAGTCTCACCATCCTTGCTTCCAAGGAGCAGTCTAGCCGTACTTCTTCCAAGACATATTCGTTCATTCTTCTGGCAGTGGTGATGCTGCTCGTATTTGAAATACCAGTGGCATAGCTTCCAGGATCACAGCAACACACCAGCACCACCGTATGACAAACTGACAGGTGGTGGATGGCACACAGTTGGCATTTAATAAGCCTGAGCTGATCTGATTTGATTGAGACTAAGAACTCTGGTAGCGTTTAAGGCATCTGGTTGCTAACCAGAAGGTTGGTGGTCGTACCCAGCAGCTGCTCCACAGAAGAAAGATTAGGCAGTCTGTTTCCGTAAAGATTTACAGCCTTGGAAACCCAATGGAGTTGCTGTGAGTCAGAACCGACTCAATGGTAGTGAGTTTGGTTTGGGTTTGGAATTCTCAGTTTACACGTGTCTGCTTACTTGGGCCTGAAATGGTACATGCCTCCTACTGAGACTTGTGAATGGCTACCAACTGCAGGCCCGAACAGCAGGGCTTACATCCCAGGTCACCCCCCAGGGACCCACGCAGTTCCAGGCACGGAGGGGGATTGTTGGACAGCCAGCCTCCTGTACCCGCGTGCTTCCAGCACATATGGTTGGACAGTGTCTGCACTCAGGAGAAAGTGAACTTCTCCAGTTTTTAGCCTGCGATGTGCCTTGTATTCGAGGATGTTTCCTAGTTTCTCAGAAGGTTCTGGAGCCAAGAAGCCACGAGGGGCCTTCTGGGGAAGTGCTCTTAGTCACCAGCTGCTGCAGCCTGAGGGAGGCAGGAGCTGAGGTCCTACTGGTGTTCGCTTTCACCCCTTTGATCTGGGCACATGTTCTCCTTCATTGCACGTGAGACTCACTTCTGTCCGCAGAGAGTGGGCACAGGCCACGTTGCAAGGCAGCAGTCAAAGCAAGTGACAGACTTCTGGTGTCCTGACGACGACTGAGGACACTTTTTAAGATTTCTCATGTTCTTGAGGGTCACTATGAGTCGGTAGCTCTGGTAGCATAGTGGCTAAGACACTTGCCTGCTAACCAGATGGCTGGCGGTTCAAACCCACCAGCCACTCCTCGGAAGGAAGGTTGGGCAAACCTACTTCCGTAGTGATACTGCCTCGGAAACCCAAGGAGGGGTCGCTATGAGTCGGGTTTGACTCGACGGCACATAACAACAACAACAACAACATGAGTCGTGTTCGACTCGTCAGCAGTGAGTTTGGTTTTTTTAGAATGTTCTTGATGTGATTTTTTTAAAAGTTGTAGATGCCTTTTCAAGAACTTTTGGACTATTTGTGTATCCATTAGTTTCTGCTGTGTAACAAACCACCCCAAACTTAGTGGCTTAAAACAATGACCATTTATTGTTTCTTCCAATTCTATGAGTTGGCTGGTTCTTCCATTTTGGATTGAGAGAGTGATTAACTGATAGGTCGATTATTTTAAAGAATTGACTCATGTGAAAAGACCAGGCTTACTGGTCTGATAGAGACTGAGGAAACCCCTGAAACTATGGCCTCTAGAAACCCTTTGGGCCTGGCATTGAACTCACTGCTGTGGCTTGTAGCCAAACAATAGCCAGGCATATAAGGTGAACATTTACACCAGGTAGGCTCACTCAACAATCAACGTGGGAGATCAGAAGGGCAGCATTTGCACAGGGAGACAGCTCAGAGGGCAGGAATGTATAGCAACAAAGGATACAGGGAGGAAGTGGGAAGAGCTGTTACATTATGGTGACTGCAGTCATTGTCATAAAACAAAATATGCATAAACTGTTGAATGGAAAATGAAGTTGCTCTGCAAACTTTTATCCAAATCACAGTAAAAATAAAGAAGGGAAAAATAAAAAATTGATTCACGTGAACGTAGGGGCTGGCAAATTCAAAATTCATAGGTCAGGTGACAGATTGGAAACTCCAGCAGTCTGGAGTCAGAAATCTAGATCAGGTCATGTGTGTATGTGTCTGTCTATGTGTGTGTATGTGCATGTATATGCGTGTAGGTGGATGTGTGTGTGTGTATGCATATATATGTGTGTGTGTGTTGGTTGTTTCTCTGGAGAACCTTGACTTGTATTAGGCTGTATTGCCTTGCTCAAGGATGAAAGGTTGCATCACAAGTCCTTGAGTTGGACAGGACCTCTCAGAGACCATGCTGCAGGAAAATGTACCACGTGCTGCAGAGATAAGGCAGCCAGGCCTAGCTGAACCTTTCAGCTTCGTCCAGAGTTTGGCATGGCCGGAGTCTGTGAGTTTCTACTTCCCTCCTCATGTTGTTGTTGTTGTTGTTATTTGCTGTCGAGTCAGCCCCGACTCTTAGTTACCCCTCCTTGGTTTTCCGAGGCAGTATCACTACGGAAGTAGGATTGCCCAATCTTCCTTCGGAGGTGTGGCTGGTAGATTTGAACCGCCAGCCTTCTGGTTAGCAGTCAAATGCCTTAGGCACTATGCTACCAGAGCTCCTTATAGGCCTGGTTAAACCCTTAGCTCTCATATCTTTGGGCACTATTATTACACTACTTTACAAATAAACCATTTATCCCTGGCTGACCTCAAAAGCCTTTCCCTTCCCCATGCTTGAAGGGCATGTATGATTAGCAGAACACTCACCATTACTAGATTAAAGTATGTTTGGGGGTGAAGGAAGGCATAGAGTAGGTGCTCGCAAATGCTGAAATAGAAGAACGAAGGGAAATGAATGAAGCGAATCTGTGCACTTAGTGTATTGCCTGAGCATGTCCAACTTGGACTAGTTTTTAACACCTTTATCGAGATATAACTCATATACTATATAAATCATCCTTTTGAAGTGTACAATTCAATGGTTAAAATATGCAGAGTTGGGCAGCCATTACCTCAACATAGTTTTAGAACATTTTCTTCATCCCAAAAAGAAACCCCATGTCCCCTAGCACTCACTCTGCACCCCCTTGATGGATGTTTGGTGGCCAGTGGATTTTGCAGTGGGGCAGCTGTGACCTTGACAAGAGTGTGGAGGTGAAAGCCCTGGGCAACCACTAAGCCACTTTCTGTAACTTGGACAACTGTCTACTAAGCTTTGGGTTTGACTTGAATTTGGAGACTGGCCTCTAGTAAGTCAGTAATGGACTTATTTATACTCTTCTCCGTCACCTGCCAAATGAAAAAGCTAATTTGGGTGGGCTGCTTCCTTGGCATTCGACCGGCCCTGAAGGAGAGAGAGGCAAGGGGCTGTGGGGATGGAAAGGTAGGGAAGAGGACCTGCCTCACCTCCCTCCGAGCCATGCCCTTCCGGCCTTTTCCTCCTTAGTTCTAAAGAGGCTGGAGGTGTCCCAGCATTTGGAGCACCAAGTGTTGTGTTCTGCAGACAGAGCAGAAGGGACTGAGGCGAGAAGTCTGTCCACGATGGGAAACCCAGGCGTGCCTGGTGCCACTCCGCCTGCTGGGAAGGGCCTAGGTAGGCAGAACCTGGGGAGGCTGATTAAAAATTCCTCAACCCCCCAACCAAAGCCTGGTGTTCGGAGTGGCTGTGGTTGGGGGAACAGCCTGTGTGTGCTGCGTTTGGACGGGCTGACGTTGAGGACAGCACAAGGATCCTCACATAGTGTCCACCGGTCTTTGTCACACTGACACCCTGCTCAGCTTCCGCTGTGTTCCTGCCCCCAGCCCTCTGTCTGTCTCGCAGTAACTAATACTGAAGCAGAATGACCAGAAACATCCAGTGATCGGAACTGCCTTTCCCATTAGAAATGAGAGAGGAGCGTGAAATAACAGAACCCTCCTCTTTCAGGAATTCAGTTGATTGCCACTCACAGCCAGCCCTAAGGGACAGAGAAGCACTGCCCCGCAAGGTTTCCTAGGCTGTAATCCCTCCAGGAGCAGGTCAGCAGGTCCTTCTCTCATGGAGCCACTGGTGGGTTCAAACTGCCGACCTTTCGGTTAGCAGCCGAGAGCTGAACCACTGCACCACCAGGGCTCCTTCTGGATACAGTAAGAGTTGACTATTTACGGCACTCTTACTGTGTGCCACACCCTCTGCTAGGCAACCACTAAGCTAGAAGTTGCCTAGACAGATTCTGCCATTTAATCTTTACAGTCCATGAAGGAGGCACTTCCACCGCCATTTTTTGGAACAGAAAATGGCATAGTGGGTGAATAGCCGGCCTGAGGAAACAGCAGACCATGCGGTGTGGGGTTGAGCCGGGGGTGTTGGGTTTCAGCTCCTGACTCAGGTGCCGTGCATGCCTTGTCCTGAAAGACATCTGTATCAAGGTACTCCCTGTGACTCTGGAATAGCCAGACACTGGAAACGACCCCCGTGTGTGTGTGGGGGGGGGGGCAGGGAAGGTGGTTAGATACATTGTGGCAATGTGCCCACAGGTGGAACAGTGTGCGGATGTTGCCAATAATGAACCAGTCTACGAAGACAGATAAGGAAGGGTCTCTAAGGGGTTAGCAAGAAGAGGAAACAAGATATAAAACAGTGAAGATGGACTTCGAACCTCTGGATTTTTAAAAAGATGGGGAGGGAAATAACACAAATATATCCTCATGTATGCCTCGGCTACCTGCAAACGGTGACAATGTTTGTCCCTCGGAAAGGAAGCCCAAGTGAAGATCAGAGACGAGCGGCTTACAGCTACCGAGCACCCTTCAGCACTATGTGAGTTGATTAAACATTACTTATTGTACAGCATTATTGAGGGGTAACTGATGCACACTAGTCTGCATATATTTAAAATGTAAAGTGTGATGAGTTTTGACATATATGTACTTCTGGGACGCCATCACCACACTCAAGACAGGAACACAATCATCCTCCTAAGGTTTTCCCTTGCACTTTTGTAATCCATCCCTCCTTCCGCTGCCCCAAGCATTACTTTTTTTTGTTTTTTAAGTCAAGTGAGTAAACAATAAATAATAAACCCTTGTCAATTGTCCTTCAGCTGAGAACACATGGGAAATGTTTCCAGATTCCTTGGGAAACCCTCCAGGGTTCAGAGTCAGGCTTCAAGTCCACAGGAAGATGACTTATGTTGGTAAAGGTGCCCCTGTTCTGTCTGGAGCCAACACTGCAATTCGTGCACTAGATTCTACGTCTTCCATCTACTGAAGGGCAGCCCCGCTCTCTGGGATCTCTTCACTGACCCCATCCTGACCCATCTCCCTCATGGGCTGCCACCGCCTTCCTCTGGTCCCCTCCACACAGCAGACTGTCTGGGCCTACTCTCCGCTGCCGCCACTCGCTTCTCTCCTGAACCCCTCCAGATGGCCTTTCACGTCCACCACTCCTGTCAAGGTCAAAGGCTGTCCAATTCAAAATCCAGTGGCTACTGCATGTCCATCAAGGCATGAGTGGATGAACAAAATGTGGTGCAGACATACAATGGAGTAGCACTCATCCATAAAAAGGGGTGAAGCACTGGTATATGATACAATGAGGATGAACTTTGAAAACACGATGGTAAGTGAAAGATGCCAGGCACAGAAGGCCACATAGTGTATGATTCGTTTACATGAAATGTCTAGAAGAGGTGAATCCATCAAGACAGAAAGCAGACTGGTGGTTGCCAGGAGCACAGGGTGGGCGTGGGGAGTGGCTGCTTAGTGGATACGAGTCTCCTTTGGGGGTGATGAAAATGGGATTAGATAGAAGTGGTGTTTCCACCTCCCGGTGAATGCACTGAAATGTACCTTTTAAAACAGTTTAGTTTATGTTCTGTGAATTTTCCCTCAATTGAAAATTATCCAGTGGCCAATTCTCAACCTTCATCTTACTTGACTGGTCAGCAGTCTCTGTCCCAGGTGATCACTGACTGCCGCCTTCTAGAAAAACTTCCTCCATCCGACACCTCAGCCAGCACCCCGTGCTGCTCCTGTCCCTCCTCCACTGCTTCTTGGTCCCCGTCCTTATTCCTTCTGGTACCCAACCTTTCCACACAGGCACACCCTCAGATCAGCCCATCCACACTCCTAAGACAAGCTCACCCTATCCCATAGCCTCAGACACCACAGATTCCCAGAAGACCGCACACTGTTTCCTCCCAAATGCTTAGGTGACATCGCCCATGAG
>NW_006921635.1:5686817-5687717 GCF_000298275.1 Orycteropus afer afer
AATAAAATGAAATATTAAAACAACAGCTGCACAATTGTCCTTGCCTCCTCCTTTGCAATCTTGAGCAAAACCCTTCGGCTGGACCTTCACATACATCCAGAATGTGCTACTGTAGATCCCACCTCCCTCACGAACACCCTAGTCCCATCACCATTAGCTCCCAGCTGGGACCTCCTAACCCGTTTCTCTGCTTCAGCTGTTACCCACCCCTGCTCCCCTTAAGCATATTTTCCAGAGCAATCCCTTGAAAACACAAGTCCGATTATGTGGTTCCTCTCCTCAGAGCCTCCTGCCTGTTCCCAGGCCAGACTAAATGCCATGCCCTTGCATTGACTTAAACCCGGCAAACCAGACCCATTACTGTCGAGTCCACTTCAACCATAGCAGCCCTAAGGACAGAGCAGAGCCGCACCATAGGGTTTCCAAGGATGTGATCTTTACGGAAGCAGATGGCCACATCTTTCTCCCACAGAATGGCTGGTGTGTTCAAACCACCGACCCTTTGCTTAGCAGCCGAACACTTAACCATTGCACTACTAGGGTGCCTTTCTCATGACTTACAAGGTTCCACATATCTGGCTGTCTGCTACTTCCCTCTTCAGCATGACCTCCTTCCGCTCAGTCACTTGCTCACTCCACTCCAAGCACACTGACTTCCTGGGTGCTCTTGATGCATCCCAAGCAGACTCCTGCCTCAGGCCCTTTGCACCTGCTGTTCCCTGTGCCTGGAATGACCTTGCCCCAGATATCCACAAAGCTCAGTCCTTCACTTCATTCAAGTCTCTGGCCTCACTCTGGAACCTTCTTACTGGAGACACCTTCCCTAAGGACCCTATCATATACAATAGCACCCCACCTCATTACTCCAATCCCCCTTATCCTGCTGTGTTTTTCTGTACA
>NW_006921635.1:5708944-5750169 GCF_000298275.1 Orycteropus afer afer
CTTCTCTGGTTCTGATATACACAGATGAAGAAAACACGGTCCCCACCATCAACATGCATTTCTCTAGCAGTGACACAGAGTGACAGAGACAAGCACAGGAACACCAAGGAATGGGGATGGGTAGATCACACAGTCAGGCAGTGGCAGAGCTAGGATTTGAACCCCGGCAGCCCTCTGCACCATGCCTCCTCTGCCTCAGTGGCGTGATTGTCGCATCTCTACTGGCCAGCACTGAGCTCCTTGGAGACAGGAAAAGCGTGCTGCTCCTGTGTGACCCCAAGAGAGCCTTGTACTCAGCAGATCCGAGGTGTGTATTTAGGGAGCTGACTTGAGGGCTCCTCTCTTGTCTGTGTCCCTGACATTTACTGAACCCTGCGCTAAGCATTTCGCAGGCACTGACTCAGTTAATCATCTCATCAGGATAATGACACGACAGTATCCCGAGTATGATTAGTAATCACATTCATCATTAGCACGATTAATGACAATCACCACAGCAGCCTTATGAAGTGGACATTATTGCTACCTACATTTTACTGACAACAACAACAACATTTTACTGAGAGGGGAAGCCTGAAAAGCACAGAGACGGTAAGGAATTCGTCTGAGTTCACACAGAAAGTGAGGGCAAGAGCTGGGGGTTCAGCGAGGCAGCACATACCCTTCACTACTTGTTTACAGTGACTATGCAGAATAACTTGTTTGGAGGCTTATTTCACAGTCACCTCAGTGAGAAAGCTTTCTTAGGGAGGGAATGTGGGAGGCCACAGAAATTAGGAGGCAGGAGATCCAGTCTCTAACCCTAGCTCTGTGGATTGACCAGTAAACTCAACCTTTACTCAGTTGTTTGCTCGACAAACATGGGACAGAGTCAGGAATGAGCCGTCAACTGCTGGCTTCAAAGGCTTTACAATTAGTGGAGGGAGATAGGGAACAAACAGGTAATAAGACTGTCACACGCTATCTTAAACATTATGAATGGGGTAAGCAAGGGGTCGAGGCAAGAATAACATCAAGGAGCTGAGCCGGAAGTGGTTCAGGGAACACATTATTTAGCAGGGGTGAGAGGATAGGTCAGGGCTGGGAGACAAGCCGAGACCCAAAGGAAAAGAAGGCGCCAGTCATTCAAAGGTGTCGGGAGGGCATTCCAGGCAGCCAGAGCAGCACATGCAAAGGCCCTGAAGTGGGAAAGAGCTTAGCAGTCAAAACCAAGTAAGTCTCAAGGTGGCTGGGAAGTACTGAGGGAAGGGGACATGAGGAGATGAGAGCGGAAGGTCGGGGCCAGATCACACGAGGTTTGGGAGGCTGCACCAAGACTTTGGATTGTACTGTAAACTCTCGGGAACTGTTAATGGGTTTTTATAACCATGGTGAGCATGGGCTAGCTGTGCAGGAAATGATCCAGAAGGGGCAAAGGTCGCAGCAAGACGGAGGCTGTTGCAATTGTGCTGGTGAGAGAAGACGGTGGTTTGGGCGAGGAAGGCCGCAGGGGGAAGGGAAGACAGTGATGTCCGTAACCATCTGAGGGGCAGGTACTGCAGGGTCTGCTTCCGCAGGAGGAGGAGAGGGGAAGGCTGAAGCAGGTGTCTGGCGTCACCGAGAACGGTGGTGCGAGGCAGGTGAGGATGGCCTTATCCTGAGACGAAGGGCTTGGGAGGGAAGGGGTGAAGAGTGTCCTGCAGACGTGTTCAGTTTGAGCTGCACATACAGCACCCAGTGGGGTATCAAGTCAACAGATGGGTATGTGAATCTGGAGCTCTGAAGAGGGTGGGGGCCAGGCTAGGAGTCTGGGGACTTGACAGCAAGATGGCCTTCAGAGGCCCAGGAATTGGTGAGCTCACCTAAAGAGAAGAGTCGCAAGAAGCAGGAAGGTGCAGTTGAGCCCTGAGGAATCCTCACCTTGAGTGGGCCAGAAGGAGGCACTACAATGATGTGGGAAGCATGTGGAGAGATGGCAGCAGAGTTCTGGGGGAGCGGGGGAGTCAAGGGAACAAGGAGAGCCCGCCTGTGGAGAAGTGTTCACACTGAGGTCTAACGGACGGACAGGAGTTGGCCAGGGGACGGGAGGACCTGTCAGAGGGCACAGCAGCCGGAAGATCAGAGTGGAAGCAGAATGGTGTCTTCAGGGTCCAGCTGGGTGAGGCTGGCTGGTGCCAAGGGGCCGAGCTACGGGAGGGAGGCTCAAAGAGAAGAAGAGTTCTTTGTCCATAAACGGCAACAATGGTCAAGGTGACCTTCAAAGTTATAGGTCTACCTTGAGAACATGTGTCCACTTCACCTTGGACTATCGGTTCCTTAGAGATGATGCCTCAAGCTGCACCACTGTCACCTACTATGACTAGGTGAAAAGGAAATCTGTGACAGTTTCAAGTAAAATATCTCCAAGGCTTTTTCCTTTTCTTTCCTGGATAAAACCTGATGACTCAAAACCAGGTCATCAGAGCAAAGGGCAGCATCACCAAGCAACTGTTGAAATCTCTCAGAGCCAAAAACTCTGTCCAAGTGGTAGACGATTGCTAATGCCATGTTCTTATAACTTACTGTTGTTCAGTGCCGTCGATCCGCCCCACCCGCGGTGACCCCGGGGACGACACTGTTCGGCGCCGTCGGCCCGCCCCACCTGCGGTGACCCCGGGGACAAACGTTCTGGTGCTGCGCCATCCTCACCATCGTAGGGATGTTTGAGCCTTATTGTCACAGCCACTGGGTCAAGCCACCTCATTGAGGGATTTCCTCTTTTTCACTGACCCTCCACTTTTCCAAAGGAGCTCTGGTGGCACAATGCATAAGGAATTGGACTGCCAACCAGAAGGCCAGCGGTTCAAACTCACCAGCCGCTCTCTGACAGGATGATGAGGCAATCTACTTCCATAAAGATTTACAGCCTTGGAAACCCAGCGGGGGCCGCTATGAATTGGACTCGACTTGATGGCGGTGGGCTGGGTTTTTATGTCACTTTACCAAGCAGGATGTTCCTCTCCAGGGACTGGTCCCTCTTGAGAAAATGCCCAAGGTGGGCGAGACAAAGTCTCACCATCCTCGTCCTAAGGAGCATCCTGGCTTTTACTAGAAAGGTCCTGTGGCCCATGCTAGTACAGAGTCTGACATCTCATGATTTTTTTTTTCTCCAAATGTTATCTAATATTTACTATATGAAAGATACAGAAAGGAAACAGATGCAATAACGGACACTTGTCAGGTCACCTGTCATGGGATCAGCTGGTGGTGGCCGCAGGACAATCCTCTTATGGGAACAAACAAGGGAACTGTATTCAGTGGGCACAGAGCACTAAACATGAACACTTAGGAGCCACTGGACATTAATTACACCTTAATTTTAAAAACTAAAAAACAAAACAAAACCACCATACAAACAGTATACTTTTGTGTTTTGAAAGCTAAAGCTCTTCCTATTGTTTACAGTATTTAGAATATATAATTATATATAATTGTATAATTATAAATAGGATAAATGGAATAATGGAACACAAAAATAAGTCTTGGATCTATATCATAAATTAAGTTTGGCTTTTATAATCATAAAAAGCAAAAGGAAAAGCTCTTGGAACATGCTTGCAAACTCGCAGACCCACGCCAGTTCCCACCCGCCAGATGAGCAGTGCTGCCCAGCATTCCCTTGTAATTTCCAGGATTTTGTTGCAGTCTTCCTCTCGCCTTTTATTCTGTAACCAGCTGAAGGCTCGGATTAGGCCCATCCCTCCAGAATCCAGCGTTTCCAGTCAGCCTGCTCGTGCCGGTTTGATCTGTAGCGGCAGCCAAGCCGGCACTGTCCCAGAGGATCCTTAGAGTCTGGGTAGTTCTGTCCAAGTAGACGTCCACCGCTTTTCCAGCCGGGGCATCGCCTTAGCGTCCATGAAACTGTGTTAACGAACTGAGCTGTGGGCTCCGATGGTTGGTGAGGATGGGGCGCCACACCTCCTGGGGCCAAAGGGCCACGACAGGTGATTGAAATGACTTCCCAAAGCCACCCTGCTTCTCCTCCTCCTTTGCCCTTCTTGGCTCTGGTTCAGGCCACACTGAAGTGCGGGCAGAGAGAGGGAGAAATTGGGGAGCCCCGTGAGAAGAGGGGAGGCTTGCACAGGGGATAGACAGCTTTTACTCCAAAAGTGGCCTTCGCCCAGTGCTCTCCTTCCCCAGACGGGGGTTCTGGGTGTGCCAATGGCTAACGTGCCAACAGAAGGCTGGGGGTGCAAGTCCACCAGAGGTCCCTCAGAAGAAGAGTGGGACCATCTACTTCCGAAAACCAGCTGCTGAAAACCCCAAGGAGCATGGCTCCAGTCTGACACGTGCGAGGTCACCATGAGTCACTCCACAGTGACAGTGTCCTCTACTCTGACACGTGTGAGGTCACCGTGACTCAGGGTCAACTCCACAGTGACAATCTCCCCACCAAAAGCAACAACGAAATAGGAACCGGGAGCCATGTCCCTTACTGCCCCCAGTCCCTAAGGCAGGGGAAGCAGGAGATGAGAGTGGTGATGAGCCCAGGTGACACTGAGATGGGACAGAGCCGAGTCTGAGCACTGACTGCCTTCACGTCTTATCAGCTCTGTGACCTTGGCCAAGTCTTGTCTCTCGCTGAGCCTTGATTTCTTCATTCCCAGGATGCGATACCTGTTCTGACCTCACAGCGTTGTTGAGGACAAATGACATGACGCACAGAAGGTGCTCGGCACAAGGACTGTTGTTAGGAACGCAGTTGTTCAGTAAATGGTGGCTAGCCTTGGAAGGAGCCCTGGGGCATGACGGTAAAGTGCTTGGCTGCGAACCGGAAGGTCGGGGGCTCAAACCCACCAGCTGCTCTGCAGGAGAAAGACCTGGCAATCTGCTCCTGGGAAGACTTACAGCTTCGGAAACCCTCCGGGGCGTTTCTCCTCTGCCCTGTAGGGCTGCTGTGAGTTGGAATCAGCTTGCTGGCTCCTAACACCAACGGCAGCCTTAGGAGCAAACACCTCAGAACTGACGGCGGGACTTCCTCCACTTCAACTCTCAGCAAGCAAGCACAAGGTGTCCCTGTCAGCTCTGGGTCTGCCCCTCAGGCCTGACTGGGACAACCAGGTGCCAGAAAAGAGGTCTCTTCAAAGATGTCTTTCTAGGTTTTTCTTAGCCCATGAGGGTTCACACAAGCTGACAGTGACCCAGTCAGGGTTCCTTAGAGGAAATTACCTCCCTCCCGCACAAGAATGTCAGCTCAGAGGGTTAAAAAAAAAACCACAACTGTCTGGTAAAAGTTCCCCCAAAAAGCAACCCTCCCCAGTGGGCCTTAAAAGGAGGGGCTTGGTGTGGATCATGGGTTATTCTGTTTCTGAAAGCCATGGCACCTTCTGTTTACAGCTGTGAAAGGCAGAGGCGCCGCGGGCAGCAGGGAAGCCGGCACACACACGGGAAGAAAGAGGCGGAAGAGAGCTTCCCGCACGCTGGCCAAGCAGAGCCCGGCTCTCGCCAGAGAAAGGGCTGGACTGGCAGCCACCCACCGAGAGGCACTGTATGGACTTTGAGGAAAGATTCTGGGCCACGGCTCAGGCCTCCCCCGTTGGGGCCAGGAGAGTTCTGGCAGCAGCCCCCAGCCCAGGCATGTTCCCACGTAATTAAAGTCAAATGTGCTGGGGCAGGCGGGCCGAGCCGGCCTCCCCTTCCTCCTGGCTGCACTGTCCTCAGCCGCCTGCAGTCGGCCCTGAGTGGGAGCAACGCCAGTTGGTGTTGGTTTTCCGCAGCAGGGAAACAAATGCAGTGAGAGTGCCGGACGAGGCAAGCGCCGGGCAGGAGGCCCTTACCGTGTTTCTCCGGAGGGCAGGGAGGGTGCCGCGGCTCTGCTGCCGCTGTGCTCTTAGCAGACCGTTTTGGGCTCCGAGCTTCTGCGTGAGCATCTACTACTCCGTTATATATGTGTGCGGGCATGGCTACCGCTGAAGTCCAGCCTTTCAGGAGAGAGAATTCCTGGAAAATCCACTGCTGGAAGACCCTCTGGGGCTGCGTGTGATAAGCCAGCGTGGGCCCTCTCCCCTGGAGTGTTTTCAAGAGAGCAACTCCCCAGAAATACTCTGTTTGCTCTTCTTGACTTTCTCTGGGGTCTGTTCTTCTGCCCTAGGAATTAGTTGGAGTTCCTTCTCTCTCAGCACTGAAGTCTGTGGGTGCTAAGCGCCGTTAATGATGTAAAGTGATACGCGCAAGCTGCCCAAGTTGTGGAAACACCTCATTCTTTTCCTAGGACTTGCCTTCCCAGAGTCCTCTAGGGAAGGACTGAACTTTTTCTCTCTTGGACCATAACCACCGGTTGAAAGATTTAGAATCACGGACCGATTCTGGTGGGTGTGAGTGGGCTCTTCCTTTTTACACGAGGAAACAAATGGACGGGCATTGGTCTGAGACCTGCTGCTTCTTTGGGGCAAAGGATGGGGAGGGAGCGTGGTCTGGTTCTGAGGCCTGGTCAGAGCCGGCTTTTCCATCTGACATTTATGTCAATGGTGCAGCTTTACTTTCATCTGTTGAAGAGAGTCATCTTAACTGTTTCTCCTAGAGTGGATTTATCCTGGGCACTGGACTGTAGTTTCTGCAACTAATGTGCCCACGCATATAACACGCATTGCACACATGCGAAACAACGTGGAGAGGGTTGCATGATTTGCAAAAAAAAAGTATGATGCAAGCATTATTTGTATAAAACTCCAGTCACCCTTTGTGTCCCAGAACAGCACAAGGGATTTGGCTCACTGATTGCATTCCCCCCACAGGCAAACTTCCCCACATTGACTTCAGAAAGGCAACCTTGGGCCGGATCTAAAAGGAGTCTTGGGTCAGGGGACTTCCAATGTGGTCTGAAAATGGGCGAAGCGGCTTGAGTTCACTCAGTGAGCTCGGCAGACAGCCCCGGAGTAACAGATGGTATCTGTACCAGCACAGATAGCTCCACACCAAGTGCCCAAACCACATTTTCCAGACGGTTCCAGTGAAAAGCTTCTGACCCAAAGCAAGTCAACAGCAGGTCCCAAAGACTACAGTCATCCTGTTGGAAACAGATGGTTCGGCTTTCCACAGCCTTCTCTGATGTGGCAAGAATGCAACATCCCGACTAAGAACCACCTGCAGAGCCCTTTCTCGTTCTCCTAGATGACAGGACTGCAGGGCGACCCGCAGCACTCACGCAAACGAAGCTAGCTACAACGATCCCACAGGTGTTGGTTTCTAGAAGTACAGGTCACCTCCTGCTAGAACCTACCGTCTGGTGTTTGCGGTTGTTCCAGGAGCATGCTTGGGTTTCCCGGGGGCAAGGCAGAGGGCCTACCATGAAAAACTGGAAAGAGGGTGGAATCCAAACGAAGGCCAGTCATACGTTAATCCGAACGGAGGAGGCTTCCTTTCTTCTCCTCCCTACAAACCCTCCACACTGAAAACCTGAACACAGCCTATGGAACTGGCCTGAGTGTCCCCTCACACACAACTGCAAAGAAGGGCTTTCTGTTGGCTCCAGGCAGACCAGTACAGCATCTGGGGAGAGAAAGTCCACTTTCTACTGCAGGAGGGAAGGAGACATGTGGCCTTGACCCCTGGAGAAAACTAGGGGTTTGTGAAAGGGAAGACTTTTCTCCCCATTATTACATCACTGTTTCTTTCCTTCATTTAGGACCTCACACCTTAAATGCGACATCTGCTGGAGTGGCCACTCTGCAGCCTTTCTGGGAATGCCGCATGACAGATTTTCATAGGCAAGAACGAAAAGGCCTGGCCAGTAGCAAAGCTTGCCACTGACAAACGGTTAGTGGCTTCCTAACCCTTAAGATGACGGCTGGGTCTCTGGGGAGCGTGGCTTCCTAACCCTTAAGATGACGGCTGGGTCTCTGGGGAGCTGAGATGTCCTCCGACACCATTAAGGAGCAGGAGCCGGTGCCGAGGCCGCGCAGAGCCTTTCTGCGGTGCAACCTTTCCCTCCTGCTGCCAAGAGCAAGGAGTGCAGCGGAACCCGTTCTGCAGAGGCGAAGCAACGTCCTCTGGGAGACAGAGTGGCTGCCTGCTCCTGAAAAGCCCATGGGCTTCGGCGCCCGAGCCTGAAGAAGCCACCCGAGCTGTGGATGTGCTGCCGTGGGCCACAGCCAAACCTCACGAGAGCACTGGAGCCCGTGCGCCCCGACTGCCCAGGAAGTGGTTTCCAGGCGACGGCAGAGGCTGTCCATCCACGATTTGCCAAGTTGTCCTCTCCCAGCTGACTGTTTAAAGCAGTCTCTCAGCCCTTCTGAGGAAGACAACCGCACCGTTCAAGCACACAGGGAACGGGACGGTTGGTTTGGGTGCTTTATTTTATTCAACATATTTTAAAACTGTCACGTTTGTGACGATTTCCAAAGTAAAACTCTCTCGGCTTGGTGTGGCCTGGAAAACATTCTCAGGTTTCTAAATGGATTCCTGTTAGTTCTAAAGAACTGTGTGCCTCTCCCCCGTGAGCCTCCAAATGCAGATCTTTTCCCTACTCTGTGGTTCAGCTACTTGTTACCCGAGCGAGAGGGCTGACAGATCGCTCATTGAGCTGCTCCCTGCACAGCCGAGGGCTGGTTTTCAGGCTGCTTCTGAAATCCAGGCCACTGGAGCGTCAGCTCCACGCGCCGAGCAAACGCCTGTCCGAGAGACACAAATTTCACACGGGGTAGAATCATTTCAAAGTTTGGTTATTTTAATACATTTCATTGTTCCAGGTAGTATGGGTACGTCAAGTGGTTTGTTTTTAGCCTGAAGAAAACACTAACAGCTCCAGGCTTATATAATTTTGTTGAATTCAAAACACACAACTCTATGACCATTTTAAAAACAACAAAAAACATTCTTTACATATTTTTTTCCTCGACCTTCAAGTAGCCTGGAAATGTGCCTGTCTGCTCGTTCCTCAGGGTGCAGCCTTTCAGGGTGTCTGGGCCACCTGTACTGCAAACCTCGGCTTTCCAGCCGCTGGGGAGGCCATGGCAGGAAATGAGGAAGGAGCCAGCTCTGTAAACCACTTCTAAGTCTCTTAGTTAGTATGCTACGATCCATCCCAGCTTCTGCAAGATCAGACATGCAAGACAAGTACTTGGCCAGAAGAGCAGGACTCTAACTAGTGTAAAAATAGATTTTAAATAAAATAGAATCTCTATAGGAAAGAGAACTAGGTTATCCTTTACAGCCCCACTCTGGCTTTAAGGTATCTGTATACAAGTCCACGGGAGACTCACACGGGTCTACGTACAAATCAGGAACGTGAGTACATTCGTTTTGCAAAGTCATAGGTAAGGTTCTTCGGGAGATGCTGCAGCTCCTCCATAAAAATTGACACTGTGCCCATGCAGCGGAGTGTTACAAAGTGGCGTGAAAGACGTTTAGGTCAAGTGGGATGAGGCCCAAGTACAGGCTTAAAAGAAAACATTCTGAAATGTGATCGTTTGAAAACTTTGGCTAGTTATAAAGAAGGAAAAAAAAAATCTATCATTTAACAGAATGTCTCATGAAGCTGTCCACCTATCTCTTCTTGAAGCTAAATTTCGACATGGGTCTGCCTTCAATTTTGCTCACTTCCTGCATATCACAAATGACTGGGCGTTTAGTTTATGCGCCTAGAGGAAGTGCAGCCCCCTGCTGGCCCACCGCAAGCACTGCAGGAGAGCTGCAAAGGCGGCGCTGCTAAAACTCTGATCTTCAGGGTGAGAAATCGCCTTTGGTTGGATCTCGATGGCCTCATGGAAAACCCGCCCAAGCTCCCTCTGGCATGCTTCCACCCTGACCACGCAGCTCGATCTTTTGTAAACATCCAGAAAATACTGATCCCAGCAAAACACAATCAGCTGCTCAGCGGCCTCTCCCCACATGTGCACGTGGGTGATAAATCTGCCCATCATTCCCGCTGGATGCTGGGTAATCCACTCTGAGACTCGAGTCTTGGGAGCAACCATTAAGCCCCTTTCTTATTTGAGGTTCCCAAGGAAGGATGGAGTCACCAAAAATAAAGTGGAAAGGCCCCTCTTCCGGACATGGGGTCGACTCTGCCCCCGGCTGACTGCCATTCCTGGCTGGCCCTAGAGCTCAAAGAGGTGGCTGCTGGTGACAAGCTAGCAAACAGTTTACAGGTGGAGTCTCTCTTTGTAAAACATTCAAACAATTCTTCAGTTCCCCGGAGGAAATGGGTGGATGACAGTGGTGAGAGACTGACACTAGGGAATTTTCAGGAGGTCTCAGGACCCACCAGGAATTTCTCATTAAAGCAGCTGCTAAGACTCAGGGAGGCTTGGTACTGAGTGCCACCTGTGTCGTAACTAAAAATACAACTAATTTAAGGTCTTCAACTGACCCCAGGACTGAGTGTCAAATACACAAACTCAATAAATACAACGGAAAGATGCGCAGCAGAGCTGGGGCACCTATCAGGAGGAAGGCAAAGTGGTCGTCGGCGTGCCTGAGGCGAGTGAACTGGCCCGGCTGAAAGCAGCAGCCACCTGGGAAGGTACTGCCTGTTGCCATCAGCCTCCCCATCCTCAACCCTCCGCATTCATGAAGCCACACGCTGGGAAAAAAGGATCCAAACTACTCGGGCTTGGTCCCCACTTGATGTACTTAGTCAGGGCCCACCCTCCCCGCAGCTGAAAGCTCCAGCACACAGAGTGCCAGGAGAGTGGTCCCGGGGACGTCGGCTCTGCAAAGGTCACTTGCCCCTCTTGCTGCGGCCCTTCCTGGAGGGCAGTTTCCCGGCGGCCCCTGAGGCGGGGGCGCCGGCCGCGGAGGCCACGGCGATGCTGACCTGCCCCTCCTGGATCTCCTGCCGGGCCTCTGCGGGCAGCTGGCCGATCTGCTGCTGCGTCTCCAGGTAGAACATGACGTCGCGCAGCTGCTCCCGGATCTCGGCGATCTGCAGGTCTTTTTGGTCGCAGGTCTCCTTCAGGACCCTCTCCTCCTCCTTCAGTTTATTCTGCAGGAGGACTTGGTTGGCTCTTAAACACTTATTCATTTCCTGCTCCTCTTTGAGCTCCGTGGTGAGTCTGGCCACTTTCGTGTTGAGCTGAGTGCATCTTTCACAAAACAAAGGGAGACAAAAGCACATTTTTCATCTGCTGACCAGGCCCCTTTCTGCACCAGGATTGCACAGAGGAGTCGGGACCCCAGAATCCACCCGGCGCACCCTCCTCCCTCCAGTGCCATCAGCCGCGTGAGGCAAGACTGCTCCATTAATCCAAGCAAAGCTTCAAGGCAGTTTTTGTTAAGTATCAGAATTTTTTCCAACAGAAACTGTTCTGTGATTCTTGGTAAAATGTCTAATGCTTTGGAGGGGCTGGGGCACTGGGCACTTTCTCCAGGCACAATGTCATGTCTTTGCAGGTGGTTAAATGGGTGCCTTAGAGATGAGTGCTGCGATAATAAGGAAGTTATGAGGAAAAGCGACAATTCTTGGAGAGTCATGTGCTCAGACCTCCCGGTGTTTGAGGAAAGAAAGGAGAGAATTCCACCCAGAGAGTTTTCAAGAAGAGGGAGTGCCCATTCCAGATACTCCACCTGACTCCTGAGGGGAATCACAAATTAAAACTACACAGGAGATGCCGTTGTTTTTGTCTATTACAATGCCACAGAGCTTGGACAAGGGGAAAATGCCTCTCATAAGTACTAGGGGTGTGAGCTGGGGCGAACTCTCTCGAAGTCAATTTGGAGAAATCTCTAAAACTCAAAACTCCCCAGGTTCTTCAACCCAGCTCCTCTACTTCCAGGAATTTATTCCACAGAACAGACAGACATACTCAGGATCGTGCAAAAAAATAAACACACAGGGAGAAAGATGGCCACTGCAGCCCTGTTTATACTAGCGTAAGACTTGAGGCACCCAAATGTCTGTCAACAGGGTTCAGGCATGCAGTGGGATGCCACGTAGCCACTGCACAGACCAGGGTCAATCTCTGTGTGTCAACATGATACAATCTCCAGAACAGAAGATTGTACTAGGTGTGTGTTACTTTATTAACTCACTCTACGTGTGTGTCTATTTGAACTGTGTATTCTGTAACTGGATTTAATTATAGTAAAAAATAGAGACAGCTCCTAACATTACTCTATTTTTGCAGAAAAGATTCTGTATATGAGCTGTGTAAGGACACAGAACAAAAGACCTGGAAATTACTCAACTGCTACAGATAATGACTGTCCCTAGACAGCGGGATCCTGGGCGAAGAGGGGGTGCAAAAGAGAATTTTCAGTTTTAACTTTTCAACACAGTTCAGTTAGTCAAGGGGCCTGAAAGTATAGCAGAATTTTCAATTTTTATTTCTAGTAATGTTGCAGTATTGTTTTTACAACAATTAACAATAACAACAAAAAGCCCATTTAACAATGGAGGAAACCAGGTCACAGGTATATGAGAACTCTGCATTATCTTTGCAAGTTCTCTGTAAATCTAAATTTACTTCTAAACGAAAGTTAATTACAAACAACCCCACTTCTTGAGATAAAATGATCTCATTTAAATTCATTTTCTATCCTTTTATTGTACATGGGTCGCTACGAGTTGGTGCCCACTTGATGGCACCTAACAACGATGATGGAGGTCAAAAAGGAGCCGTGGTGGCCCCGTGGGCCAGGCGTTTGGCTGCGAACCAGAAGGCTGCCATACACGCACCAGCTGCTCCACGGGAGGAAAACGAGGCAATCTACTCCCATAAGGACTCACAGCCTTGGAAACCCTGTGGGGGTCACTGTGAGTCAGAAATGACCCAGTGGCAGTGGCTTTGGGGATAGAGGTAAAAATCAAGTACCGCGGTGGGTGGAACTTGAGCCAGAAGGGCAATTTCAATGAGCAGCCACTATCTTCCCACATTACGGGAACATGTGGGGTATGGTTCTGCCAGGCTGTTAACAGGTTTTTTGTTCCACAGCCGACATGGCCTTTCATTCTTGCCCAAGCCCAGGGCCCACGTCACCTTCAGCTTGTTGTTGTTGTTATGTGCCATCGAGTCGGACCCGACTCATAGCGACCCCTCCTTGGGTTTCTGAGGCAGTATCACTATGGAAGTAAATTGCCCCATCTTCCTTCCGAGGAGTGGCTGGAGGGTTTGAACCGCCAGCCTTCTGGTTAGCAGTCAAGTGCCTTAGGCACTATGTTACCAGAGCTCCCACTTAGGCACACTCTTTTTCCCACGTGGCTGCAGGCCCTGGCCCTTCCTCTAGGCAGCAGTGGCATGCACCTGAGCACATGGAGGGACAGACATAGCAAGCACTGCATTCCACACGGTGGCCACTTGGCGCAAAATACTTCATTCCTTAATCAACAAAAATCACAGTAAGTTTTCTTCACAGACAGGGAGACCTCTGAGAACCTAGCAATGCAAATGCTTGGAAGTGAGGGTGTTTCCACAGGAATGAAGGCCAACCCCTGTTTACGGAGCCTGCCTTGATAACATAGCTAGCCAGAGAAGAGACAGAGACAATGAATTGTACCTACTTTCTCTCCATGGCCTGCTTTTCTTTCAGGAGGTCACTTAACCTGTGCTCCAGGTTATCACATTTCTCAATGGTCTCTTTAAATTTAGTCTTCATGTTGTTAATCTACAAGAACAGAGAGATCGGACTCACTTCACACAGGCAACTTTCTGTGCTTGCTGGGGGTATCTTACAACAAAGCCTTTTTTTTTTTTTAAGTGATCTGTTTGTAACTTTGACAAGCCTAACTCAGACCCGGAGAGACACTGGAAAGGCCTTCTCTAACAGAAATGCCCCTTGTTGCTCATTCTCTGTGCCCTTGCAGACAGAGGATCCCGAGCTGTGATTATCAAGCCAAACTGCTCGTGAGGAACAGGCCGCAGCACAGAGGCGGCCCAGCCAGCTGTGCACTCTGAACCACCGTCTCTGCGCCTCCTCAGCTTATGTCCACTGGTGATCTAAGGGACTGGTGGCTGCTGATCCTAGCTGTTCGGATTGCTTTTTAAACTCACTATTAGTTTTCCAGTGTACCACAAAGCTATATGGAATATACAAAAAAAAAAAAAAAAAACCAAACTCACTGCCATCGAGTCATTTCTGACTCATAGCGACCCCTCCCTGGGTTTCTGAGGCAGTACCGCTATGGAAGTAGATTGCCCAACCTTCCTTCCAAGGAGTGGCTGGTGGGTTTGAACCGCCAGGTTTCTGGTTAGCAGTCAAGTGCCTGAGGCACTGCACTACCAGAGCTCCTATATGGAATGTAAGCAGCCTTTATTTTAAGTTTCTTTGTAAACTATATATATAAGGAAACCCACTGCTGTCAAGTTGATTTTGACTCACAGAGACCCTATAGTACACAGCAGAATTGCCCCACAGGGTTTCTAAGGCTGTAAATCCTTACAGAAGCAGACTGCCACATCTATCCTTCATGGAGGGCTAGTGGGTTTGAACCGCTGACTTTTCATTTAGAAGCTGGGCATTTAACCACCAGGGCTTCATATATATAAATAAATATATATACATACATACACACACACACACACATATCTACATATATGTAATTCATATGTTAAAGTACTTAAAGAGAAATTTAACATTCTCGTGTACTACATGTCAGAGAGGAACATGCTGTACGTTGACTTCTAATAGGGAGATTTACTCAGGTGGGAAGTGCCTCACTCCACTTGTCTCAGGACGCTGGCTAAAGATTAGGCAGGAGGATAGGTGGGCCATGAGGCACTAATATCAGGAGCTGAAAGGAAGTGAGCATTTCAATCCCATGGCCCCAGAATCAGTTCAGCATTTGATAAGCAGTGTCGCATCGATGCCTCCTAACAGTCCTGACTTAAGTATGTCAACTTTCTAAACTGAGGTTTAGAGAAAGTGCATGCCCTGGGTCGCGGGGCTGGAGTGGGGGGCGTCTGGAGCACCTGGCCCCGCCGCGCAGTTCTCCAGCTCTGTGCTCACGGCCGCAGAGGAAAAGCGACCACGGGACCTGCGTCTCGGCAGAGCTCCTGCAGGAGACCTGAGCACCGGCTCCTGGGCTGGAAGAAGGCCCGTCACTTCCCACGCTTCCTTTTCACACACATTCCACATGGATTCACAGGGCCCTACCAGCACGGATTGGTTCATCATAAGAAAGTAATTTCTTTGTAGAAATTAAACTTTTTTGGCCAACTACACTAAGCTGGCAGAACACGTAAGCAAAGGGAGACCTCCCAAGATGCCTCTAGGTCACAAGCAAGCATCAAAACAGCTTGGAAACGGCTCTTCAAAGAAGATCTCACCAGACCCTCTGATAGCAGCTCTGGTGGCGTAGTGCCCAAGGCGTTTGACTGCTAACCAGAAGGCTGGTGGGAAGGTTGGGCAATCTACTTCGGTTAATGATACTACCTCGGAAACCTAAGGAGGGGTCGCTATGAGTTAGATCTGACTCGATTGCAGTGGGTTAGACCCTTTGACGTGTTCTCCTGAACTGACCCCCACAGTTGTAGGAAAGAACAGAAATCCTTACCAAAAGGAACCAAACTGTGTATGTTTTGGGCAGTAAAGATACTTAAACCAAATACATTTAAATTACATGAGAAACACCAAGTAACCCTACAACATGTTTTTAATATCACAACCAACAAACATTGCAAAGATTTAAATTAACATTTTCAAAGGCGTTTTTGACCATTAGCCCACAGTCAGAAACACCCAGCACATACACACACAGACCTGGATGGACTGAGATGAGTTTCAGGAAAGATAAATGGGGTAAACTCTGACACTTTACATTTATCCCATTTAATAAAAACCCTATGTAATAAATATGCCTGTTGTGACCCACCAAATTCACTCCACAACCTGCAGCTGGAAAAATACAGATTTCAATGAAGTTGCAAGTCCAAAGAAAAAAGCAGTGTCTTTAGGGGAATTCACCTACTATGTGGACACAGCCCTGTAAACACTGGGGCCCTTCCCACAGGTGTGCATCTCACTGTTTAAACAGGCCTCTGGTCAGGGGCCATAATCATGATCTATCAAAGGCCCTGGGGCTACAACAGTAGATCCCCATGAATTTCACCCTCATCCATCCCCTCCCCCACACACCCTGCTCCCCAGGGTCAGTTCTGTGCGGCTGCACCGCTGGAGGAAGCTGGACAGAGGAATAGTCACCAGGGAGGGCAGTGGCAACAACCAAAGGCTAGCACAGCCCTTCAACTTGGGGATAAATGGCATTTGTTATTAGAAAACAAAAACACCCTCTCCCGTGCCAGAAGCTTCGTATCTCGTCCTACAGGACGGTAAGCATGCATCTCACACTTGTGGCTCCCTGCCCCTGACCTGCTTTTTGTTGGCGTACGTTAGGGAATACGGTGAAATCTTCCAGGACGGGGAGTCCTGAGCTGAGCCTTCCCGAGTGGGCCCAGCACGAGGCTGAGGGGGAGGCGTGCCTGTGGGTCTGTAACTCAGCATCACGTGCCAGAGCCCGGGGAATGTATCCTGTGCCACGGGCACGCCAATCAAGCACTATTCAGAACTCGAAGTCACATGACCAGTGCCTCTGGAAAAGGCACTTCCATTGCTTTACAGGTTCTTGTAACAATCTTCTCAAGAACTTTTAACTAAAGATCACTGTAAGCTGGGCCCAAGCACTGATTGATAACGCCGGCTTCTCCTCAGTTATAGGCACCAGGCATCAAGCGGGAGCCTGGGCCCTGTGCAGCACGCTCCAGGGTAGCCCTGGCTCCTTGCTCTGCAGTCCCTACCTGAAGGCCCACGTGGTCCCGCGAACTCACAAAGCTACTGAAACAATCCTTCTAATTTCTAAAAGCCCTTATTTAAGACCAAGGGAAGCAGTGATGTAGACATTGTCCCCAGGTCCTGAGAATGGTTCGTAGAGCCCTAGTTTCACGCAAACCCTTGAAGGATTCTACAGCTCGCTGGTTTTTAAGCTATCTTCTTTGGAATCCTAAAGGGTTCCTCAGACAGGGAACTTCCTCAGGGGCTGTTGTTGTTGTTGTTATGTGCCCTCGAGTCGGCCCCGACTCATAGCGACCCCTCCTTGGGTTTCCGAGGCAGTATCACTACGGAAGTAGGATTGCCCAACCTTCCTTCCGAGGAGTGGCTGGTGGGTTTGCTCAGGGGCTAGGGTAGAACTAAGTGGGCAGATCTCTGGGCTTCCACCAAAGTCACACCACTTTTCTCTTTTCTAATGGAGTAGTGAGCAGCATCTTCCTTAAAGGAGTCTCTTGTTAAAATCTGGAAACCACTGTCCTAGACCAAAATGGCACCGGGTGGTGGTTGAAGCGTCAGTGCTCCGCCCGAGTTTATCTCCCTCCACGCAGAATGGCTCAGCAGCATCTCGCTGCCTTGGAGTCCCAGTGAGCTCCCCAAAGCAGCTGTTCCCAAGATGACCAACCAGCTGGCTGACTCAAGTTACAAACCCTTTTGTACATACTTCTGGTTTGTTTTTTTTTAAACGGGACTGTATGACACACTAGAAAACCTGATTGATGTTAAAAAAACCAACCAATCGACCAGTTATACCAGGTAGATACACTCCTTAGAAGAGTCAACCATGGGTGATCAGAAGGGCAGCACTTGTGCAGGGAGACAGCGCAGAGGGCAGGAATGCACAGGAAAGAAGTGCATAGGGAAAAGTCACCCCAGGGAGGAAGTGGGAAGAGAGCTGTTACATTTGGGGATGGCAATCACTGCCATGAAACAAAACGTGTATGAACCGTTGAATGCAAGATGAATTCGATCTATAAACTTTCATCCAAATCACAATAAAAAATATATATACTTTCAAAAACAAAAATAACTCCCCTCCCCAGAGCCCTAAATGCCAAAATACAAGGTTCCTTTTTGGAGGAAAACAGTTCTGTGCCTGTCTATGAGACTGAAGGGCAGAAGCTCTGAGACCGTTTTTCTCCCGTGCTCAGCCTTCCCCACCCGACATCAAGCTCCCTGCCATGTGGTGGCAATTCAGCACCATCACCAAACCAGACACTTACTTCCTCCGCTGTGTCCTTCTCTATCCGAACGATCTTGTTTTCCCAGTAGATTCGCTGAGATTCCAGCTGGCTTGTTAGTAAGTATGAATACTAGAAACGGAGAATAAACCAAAATGTCAGTCACAGAGATGTGGTCAGGCTCTGAAATGCAATCAGAACTGGACTTTAATGGTCTCATCAGAGGGAATATGACACCTCAGTTTCACATGACACACCCTGGTCAGGAGGACCATAGAGATGACAATTACACTCCTGGCTTCCTGGGACTTAGGACCCAGGGGAGGAGAAGCATACGTCACAAAAACAAAACTGATTCTGTTCAAGCAGATCATTTAAAGAACCACACAGTTAAAATCAAAGTGCAACTCAAACCAATCACCCATCTACTCCCCTCCAGGAAGCTCTCCTGTCCCTCCCAGTCCTTCTTAGCTCCCTCGGCACTGTGCCCACCACCAATAGCACGATGACACCAGTGTTCCATCCCTGGTCCACCAGCCTGTCTCCTGACTGGACTATGAACTCCTTAAAAGTGAGAAGAATGTCTTTATCCCAACATCCCCACTGTCTGGCACATGGCAGATGTCAAGAAAGGTTTGCTACATGACTGCACGAATGGATGACAGTGCTATGTGACTATAGGGAGAGCACAGATGGCTTATGGCAGTAGAATCCGGCAGGACTTCTGAAAGAAGGGGACATTTGAGAGGGTTCATGACAAACAGAAGGAGAAGCCAGATAGATCTGAGGCCCGAAAGAACTCTTGGATCAAGATGGGAGCCATGAATGTTCATCTCTGCAGAAAGGAATGAGACCGGTGAGGCTGGAGGGCAGGGTATGGACAGGTAAAGGAGACAAGCCAAAAGTACACAGGAAGGATTGGAACATTATGCTGAGAAATGTGGGCAAAAGGGGCTCCCGGCTGAGGAGTGGCAAGCTCACACCTGCGTTTCAGAAGGTTAGACAAGATCTGAACATGCTAACAGGCCAGAGAAGAGATTGTAAGTGCAACAGACAGGATGAGCAGAAGCACGGTGTGCTGCTGGAATGTGTGCCCCCAGACGACCGATCTCATCAGGCTTGCTCAGCACTACTCACCAGCGCCAGCAATGGGTGATAGTTAAAAAACTCAAAAACTCACTGCCGTCGAGTCGAATCCGACTCATAGCAACCCCTCCTTGGGTCTCTGAGGCGGTATCTCTACAGTCTTCCTTCCAAGCAGTGGCTGGTGGGTTTGAACCACCAGGCTCCTGGTTACCAGCCAAATGCCTTAGGCACTATGCCAACAGAGTTAGAAGTCCTCAATGAATATTTGCCAAAAGAACAAAATGTGTGTACATACTAAGAACTAACAGGGAAGAGCTACTTATTCTAAAAACTTAACGTAAAGGGTTGGATCTCTTTTCATATCAACACAATCTACTAATGGTAGCAATACCGGCCCTATTATAAGCCTTTTTACGGAAACTTTCAGAACTTTAAGAGTTCTGCGATAAGCAAATGTTCAAATGTCCATTTCTTTTCTTTTCTTTTTTGTGATTTGGGTGAAAATTTACAGAGCAAATTCACTTTCCATACAGCAGTTCATATACACTTTGTCTCATGACATTGCAAATGTCCATTTCTTCCCAAGGTTAAGATAGTTGTTTTTAAAATCTTTTTGGAAGTTTATACAAAATAGGACTCATGTTAAATTTTCCCTGCATTAACATAAAATTTATACTATATCCCCTTAATAGTAGACAAAGTTTACTGCTACGGAGAGAAATCAAATCATGTTAACTTCTGTTGTTTCTTCAAGTATAGATGGACCCAAAAGATGGTTTTGTGTCCCTAGTTCATAAAATTTACACTTTGCATATTGTCATTGTTTTGTGCCATTGAGTTGATTTCCGTAGGACAGAGTAGTTCTGCCCTACTGGGTTTCCTAGGCTGTGATCTTTACGGCAGCAGACTGCCAGGTCTTTCTTGCCATAGAATTGCTAGTGGGTTAGAACCACAGACCTTTTGGTTAATAGCTGAGCATTTATCCACTGTGCCACCAGGGCTCCTACTTTGAGTATACAAGCCTTTAATTCATAACATGCCAGCCCAAAATATGAGAAAAAGCTTCCTGGGCATGGAATGATGCTAGTGGGTCTTCCTCATCCTGACCAAGTCTGTTCAGTTTCCACTTGCTAATATGATGCCAGATGCCCTGGTGGCACAACGGTAAAGCATCTGGCTGCTAAATGAAAGGTTGGTGGTTTGAACCCACAACCACTCCATGGGAGAAAGATGTGGCATTTTGCTTCTGTAGAGAGCACGGCCTAGAAATCCCTACAGGGGCAGTTCTGCTTTGTCCTATAGGGTCGCTATGAGTCAGAACTAACCCCACAGTATCTAGTGACAACAACAATGTGATGTCAATAAGAACATTCTTAACATCCAGGTTTATTGCAGCCTCAAAGGACAACCATAATCCTGAAGTTGAGAAAACTGGGAACATCACACCAAAAATAGGAAGGTACAGTGAAACTTAGACTTTCTAAAGAGAAAAACAGAATAAAAGTATTTTAACAATCATTCACAGCAATGATAGAACTTACAAAAAAAAAAGTCTGCCTGTGGGTCAATGGCAAAATCAAAAGCCTTTCAAACTAAAAAGCAGAAAAGTCTCTTACTCAGATACAGGCACTTGGTACTAACTACAAGAACCCACCTCTAACTGCAAGGCATCGATCTTCTCTTCCTGGCAAGTATCACCTTCACATTCATACTGTACAATTTTTCCATCTGTTTTACTTGCAACCAGTCGATGGACATAATTATCTAAAGAAAAGAATGAGTCAACCAAAAGCTGTTTCTTCAGAATGAAAAGGGTCTCCATACGCGTTAACGCTGACAACATTTTTGTTATAGATCAAAATGAAATGCCTTGGTAGTATTTCTTTAAAAGTGGGCTAACCCACTCGAACTTTAGAGAGAGTGAGAGGGCAAGAGTGGAAGTATGAACTTTCTTTGTAATGTGCGATTCAGGCCATTCACGGGTACCAGTGCCCTCAGGGACACCGTGAGAATTCGAGGTTGTCACAGCTGTCAGGAAGATGACATTTCACACTGTGAGGGAAAGCAGAGAGCTCCCAAGGAAGTTTCCAAATACAAGGACTCCGAAATTACAAAGCGAGGGCGTGTTCACCTCCAGCGTAGTCCCAGACACGATGGTTGGTCAGCTGCATGGCATACGTGTGCTGGGTTTCCTCAAAGTGTTTGTAAGCATGTCGACTCACGTACCGTCCGCAGCCTATGTGGCCACATATTAAACAAATCCAAAGGTTCTGCCAAGAGGAAGGTGAGATATTCATCAGTTCAATGAAAACAAATGACTTGACTCACTTAGCGTAGGACTTTGAGTTGTTTCTACCGGAGTTTTAAATACATACATGATTCAAGCTCAACAATCAAGGGTGAATTTACACGAAATTATCTTCTCACCCTGATTTCTCAAGAGCTCTATGTAAAAACATTCACAATTTATCAAAAAAAGTCCGGGCCTTATAAGGAACAAAGAATAAAAACAGAAAACTTTCTTAGAAGTAGTATCATTTGGGTATTTCTATTTCTTTCCCGATCCTAAACAAAAGAAAAAAAAACTGAAAATTCAGTCTCAATAAGAATTTCAAGGAATTTAAGCCACACAAGGCAGAAGAAAACCCCAGACGACAGTAGCTGGGGGTTCATTATTCCTTTCCTGTACCTGTTACTTACTTCCTGAACGCCACACTCAAAACACTTATTCTCTTCGACTGGCTCTGGTGTTTGACAGTATCGGCACACGGGACACCTACCAGGACACCAAAAGACAACAAATTCAGATCAAATAGGAAACACAGCTGTTAGAGAGCACATAAAAGCAAAACCTGAATTTTGTATTTCTCTTCTCTTATATATTCTTTTTAAGTTGATCGTAACTAAGGATATCATTCAAAAGACAAAATGTTTTCAAGTTATTCGTGAACAAAATTAAAAATATAAAATGTTGATAAAGCAGAAGAAATGAGGAATATTGATGCCTCTTACTCTTTCCCACCTTCCTACATAAAGCTCGGATAATCCAAGAGCTAAATATTTACCTGTTAGAACGAGGGACTCGAGACAGATTATTGCTGCATACCTGGTTATCCATAAGATGTTTTTACTTCACATAATCTACCTGACCCACACTTCCCAAAGATTTCAATCATTCAAAATATACCCTGCCTTCTCAAGGTTGGTCATTAAAGTTGGAAATAAAATCTGCAGTAAATTTAATCAAATTAAAAACAAGTAAACAAAACTGCTAATGTACTTCTGAAATACACACAAGGAGCTCTGGTGCCACAGCGTCTAAGGCATCTGACTGCTAACCATCAAACCCACCAGCCACTTTGCGGAAGGAAGATGAGACAACCTACTTCTGTAAAGATTTACCACCTCAGAAGCCCAATGGGGGTCGCTGTGAGTTGGAACTGACTCTATGGCAAGTGGCTTTGGTTTGTTTTTCTGAAATACATATGACATCTTACTATGCAAGAAAGATACCAGTGATGTGTAAATAAAGATGGCACTGAAAAAACCCACTCCTCCCTTTCTATTATACTCAAGAACTACCAAACAAACAAACAAACTCACTACCATCAAGTCGATTTCGACTCACAGTGACCCCTCCTTGGGTTTCCAAGGCAGTATCACTATGGAAGTAGATTGCCCAGTCTTCCTTCTGAGGAGTGGCTGGTGGGTCTGAACCACCAACCTTCTGGTTAGCAGTCACATGCCTGAGGCATTACACCACCAGAGCTCCTACTCAATAACTAAGCAATGCTAATACTAGTCGTAAACATATTTGTGAGATGGTGGCACAGTGGCTAAGTGCTTGGCTGCTGACCAAAAGTTGGCAGTTTGCACCACCAGCCAGTTCACACGAGAAAGATGTAGCAGACTGCTTCATAAAGATTGTTGTTGTTGTTGTTATGTGCCGTCGAGTCAGCCCCGACTCATAGTGACCCCTCCTTGGGTTTCCGAGGCAGTATCACTAAGGAAGTAGGATTGCCCAACCTTCCTTCCGAGGAGTGGCTGGTGGGTCATAAAGATTATAGCCTCGGAAATACCACGAGGCAGTTCTACTCTGTGCTATAGGCACTATGAGTCAGAATCACCTCAATGGCAATGAGTCTGGGTTTTTTAAGAGCAAAAACAACAGAAAGCAGGCTGTCGTAGCTAAAGAGATAAGGCTAACTGAACCGGCATCGAGAATAAAGGCGGCTCAAGACACAACCCATATGAGTTTCATCTGTTGCCCAACTGAGAAATAAAACCAAGACAGGGAAATCAGGAGGAAGGACACAACATTACCGTCACAGGTAAGGAGGTTCCATCTGTGTCCAATGAGAAGGCTAAAGGATCCAGTCTCTCTTTTTAATATCGAGAGAGAAACAACATAAGCTCACAAAGAGTAACAACAACAACAAAATGGCAGCCAGTAAGTGACAAGGAGTCTCGTTAAAGGTGGGAATTAGCTCCGTGTCATCCCTTCTCTGGGTGATAGTGGCTGGATAAGAAAACAACAAACTAATTCTAAACCTAATTCTCTACATAGTGCTAGAACAGCTTTGCTGAAATACAAATCTGATCCTGACAACAGAAAGGGAAAAAGTTACAAAAATAAAGTTATCTATAATACAAGCAGGATTCTATTAAATTCTACCTATATAAGCGTCTATTAAAAAATAATTAAGTTTATTAAATTCTTTCTGCCTTCCCCTCCAAGAATTAATTTGAATTTTTATTTTCCCAAGGAGGTTTTTGGGGACACCCTCCCAGAATGCCCTTTCCCGACAACTTCTCCAAACGTGGAAAAAAAAACACCCTTTGAGAGGCCGTACCCATGCTGGCTCCTACCTGCAGCCTTCCTTGCAACCCCATTTCTCCATCTCCTCCAACTTCTACCTTGAAGCATGTGTACTCTTGTCTATGTGTGCCTCCCTTAGCAGACAGGACATCCCTGAGGAGGCCTGACTGATTCTTCCTTCGGCAGCAGGCACTGTAGTGTTCACATACCCAGGGTCAAAACCCACTTGCTAAATGAGCTGTATGCTTTTGAGGGAAACACTGTGCCTCACACTGTATGCACCAAACTTACTGCCTTCCAGTCGATTCTGACTCATAGCGACCCTATAGTGGGAGGACTCTGGGCCTCAGTTTTCTTCTCTGTACCCTGAAGAGACTTGGTAAGATGGTCTCTGAGGAAACTTCCAACTTCAAAATGCTCCAGTTCTATGATAGCTAATGTATACGGAAAGTAAAAGTGGAGAGGCAGGGAGCAAAGAAGTGTCCAGAATGGGATACCAGATGGACCCAGGATATGGAAGACTTTTATGCAAGCACACAGCTCAGTGTGGCTTTATTTAAGGTGACTGTAAACCTGGACAAGTCTCAGAAGAGCTCCCAGAGATGCTCCAGAACAGACTGGCTGAGGACACTGTGGACTGAGGCAAGCGTCTCCTCCAGCTGAACGCGAGTGCTCCATGCCACCCAAAGGTCAGCGTGTGCGCAAGGACATTTACTGCACTCCCACGATGCAACAGGCCCACGCCAGCTATAAGGCCAGCAGCAAACAAGCGAACAGGCCAGTTTCCTGCACACAGAACCGGTGCTCTCCTCCCAGCCTCGGCTCACAGTGAGCTGAGAGCAGATTCCTGTGAAGTTCCATTTCTCTTCACTCCCAGGCTTTGAATGGTTCCACCCTCCCAAGTGCACCCCTCCTGCGGCCCAGTGTGTTCTCCTGAGTCCCTCTGTGTCCTCACCCCTCAGGTTCAAAGGCCACGTCTCAGACAATTCCGGCTGACCCTGCTGCCACAGTGCTGCCCGCTGTTCCTTCCTAATGCTTGTGACGGCTGTGCTTTCACATTTATTTGTGAGATTATTTGATTTTCCACCTTTCCTTCTGTGTTATGAGGGTTGGTGTCTGAACCACCTTTCTAGCTAAGTCTTACGGTGCAGTCTACAAAATGAGTAACTACCCCTGGTTTAAAAAGGCAGCCACAGGCCACCTCTCAGCTCTGCGCCTACGGCAGTACCTCTCGACGAGTAAGTGCTCTGTTGGATTGTGAAACAGGGTACTGCAGGTATGTGCCTCTTACCAGGTGACTGCTATTGGGTATACTGGCCACTGTGCCATCAACAGCCTGGACAAACTAAAACATCAGGCTGCTGTAGTCCAGTTGAGAAGAAAGTCAAAGTAAGTGGCTGTCCCCAAGTACAGGTGATAAATAAGATTTCAGATGGAGATGTGGTTTCAGCAAAAGACGCTCAAGGCTAAGCTGCCTTGTTTCTTTTTTCCATTCCCTGCCTCTTAGAAGGAAAGAACGACTCACATTGCTTTGGAAAACTGCACAAGGACCGAAACTCAGCATACTAAAGAGGACCTGGTCCAAGGATGCAGATACCTATGTGAACCAAGGAAAAGGAAGGTGGAGAATGGAAGGCTCTTCTGTACGACCACTTTACCATGTGGCACCCAGCTATCTACACCTGCGTACCTGCAGCAGTTATTATCTGCCAGTTATTGTTGTTGTTGCTATGTGCCATTGAGTAGGACCTGACTCACAGCGACCCCTCCTTGGGTTTCCAAGGCGGTATCACTACGGAAGTAGATTGCCCCATCTTCCTTCCGAGGAGTGGCTGGTGGGTTTGAACCAGAAGCCTTCTGGTCAGCAGTCAAATGCCTTAGGCACTACGCCACCAGTTCTAGCTTTAATCCTGGGGAAGGGTGCCTGTTGGCTCTGTGGGGGCTACGCACTCACGTCGTGTCGTCCCAGCGCTGTAGACACTGGCTGTGGAAGCTGTGGTTACACAATGTGGTAAGGATGCCGTTCACAGACTCATCCATGCGCTCCAGGCACACTGTGCACTTGGGGAGCTCGGTCAGGTCCATCACGGGGAGGCTCGCACCCTACAGGGACACAACAAGCATAAGCTACACTTTTCAACTCCAGCTCTGATTTCCTGTTTCCAACAACAGTTGCCCTGCAGCTTTTTAACTCTTGCAAGGTAATTTCAACATCATGCCTCTCTCTAGATAATTTAAATGGGTGACATTTGCATTTACTCGTTCATTCAACAAATAGTGATTGCACCCCCTATGTTCCCAACACTGGATGATAAGTGAACAGAACAGGTAAGAGTCCTGCCCTTGAGGGACTGGATACTCTGGGAAAATGCAAACAGGTAACTCTAAAATGTGACCAGACTCCCAAGCTCTCACTCTAAACATGTACAACTATAAGAGAATACAAAGGAATAAAAACAGTAGAACAGGAATGGTTCTGAACGGTTTTTCCACAGAGTTAAAAAAAACCTTAACACTGTCTAGTTGGTGATGGCACTATCCACAACACTGAGCTTCTGTATTTACTCCTTCAACAAATAGTTATTGAGTCCCTGCTGTGAGTCAGGCACTGTTCTAGGTAAGGAACAATGGTCAATGGAAACAGATTCAGCCCTGACAGGGCCCAGAGTATAGGGACAAAAATCAAATAATAAAAAAAATAAGGTTACAATCAGTGTAAGTGCTATGAAGAAAATGAAAAGGAAGTTACAACAGGTGTGAAGCAGGGGCATGATCTGGTCTAGCTGGTCAGGAAAGACACCTCAAAGAAAGCAAGCCATGTCTCACCTGAGACCTAACAGCCAAACAGCCAACAGGTGAGTAGGAACCACTCATGTGAAACTGGGGAAGGCACACACACAAGGGCATCTTGAGAAAAATCAGAGGCCTGCAGGGCTGACATTTCTCAAGAAGCCACGTCACTTGGGAAGTGTCTCTAAAACAGGCCTAGCACAGCACTGGGCACAAGAGAGCCACATTTATCACCGACCAGATTTTATCCCCCTTAATGTGATGGGAGAGCAAAGAGCCCTGGTGGCACAATGGCTAAGTGCTCGACTGCCAACCAGAAGGTTGGTAGTTCAAACCTACTCAGTGGTTTTGTGGGAGGAGGACCTGGTGATTTGCTCCGGTAAGGACTGCAGCCTAGGAAACCTTATGGGGAGTTCTACTCTGTCCCATGGGGTCGCTGAAAGTCAGGGTCAGCTTGATGGCACCCAGCATAACAACAGTGACAGACAATCTAAGGAGGATTTATTTCCATCAAGCCGATTCCAGGTCAACCAGGAAAGAAGGTAAATCTAAAAGCAGAACAGAGTTGAAACTGCACCACAAAATGATCAGTGGACTGTACAGTGCGGGGAAGGTTTCCACCAAGGGCAGCAGCTCCGTGCAGTCAGGCTCTGCTATCAAAGTGAATCAGCACCAGGAATTTGAAGGAGATCAAGGTTAACAGCTACAATCCAAAACACATCTTTTGGTTCTAGGTGACGTTTCATCTATTTGGAAGAGTTGAAAACCCAGTTTCGACAACACAGATAAGACCTTTTGTCTTAAAACATTTTTTTTTTTGGCAATTTAAAAAGACTGAGATCAAATTCACGTAACATGAAATTCACCATTTGAAAGCACAAAATTCTATTTTTTTAGTGTGTTCACAAGATGGTGCAAGCATCACCACTGTCGAGGTTAGAACATTTCCACCACTCCGTCAATAGTCGTTCCCACTCCCCAGTCCTTGGGGAACCACTTATCTACCACAGAAGTCTCTGTGGACTGGCTCATTCTGGACGTTTCCACAGATAATACTGTTAACACTCAATCTTACACCATTTTGACACTTATCTCAAATATGAAAGTCATTTGCACTTACATCTTCCGATTTCAGCACTTCAGCCCTTTCCACGTAGACCAGCTGGCAAACATCATCTTCTATTGAGTTAAACTGGCGGCCGTTACATGCCATATAAAAGCTATCTGCATCAGCCTATGACCCAACGAGGAAAAGAAAAAAACGAGAGATCGTTAGAACAAACCTGCTTTATATTCAAGATGCACGGCTTCAGTTATTCTCGTCAGTATTTGAAGTTTGTATTTAGAAAAGAAAGCAAGCGCCCTAAGGAACATGTACAGATGCAGGTTCACTGGCTGACTGAACTCTGAGGGCCAACAGCCTACGACCACAAGGCTTCCTGGGCTATGGAGTTTCTACTTGAACCTGCAGGAGCTGGCAGGCAATAGGCTGATGGCAGTTGTAATATGCCCCCCAACGTTCAGCATTTCCTTGGATATCACTTTGTCTTTGGTCAGCACTTTCACAGCAGCTGAAAAGCCAGCACTCAGTTTTGCAAAGCTTGGAACCAAATCATAACTGACATCTGTTGTAGAAAAGCTTTTACCAATTCAAAATAAAATAGATTATTGGGGGGGGGGAAGGTTCCTGTACAAAACGCCGGCATTACTGTCAGAAAAAACAAAGGACCAATGGAACTGGTGTGGAGTGAACAGCTAACTCCATCCTCTCAAACAAACAAAAAAAAAAAAACCGAACTCACTGTTGTTGAGTCGGATATGACTCATAGCGACCCCTCCTTGGGTTTCCAAGGTGGTATCACTACAGAAGTAGATTGCCCGAGCTTCCTTCCAAGGAGTGGCTAGTGGGTTTGAACCGCCAGCCTTCTAGTTAGCAGTGAAATGCCTTACGTGCTACGCCACTAGAGCTCCCCCATCTTCTCGATGAACCAAATAATACTAACAGTACATGGCAGGCAGATAAGGATCCCATCAGGTTTTAGGCAACAACTTCATATCCGATACAGAAAGCAAAACTCTCAGCCAAGGTCAAGAGGCCCAAGGTGAACCTGTCTTGTTCCTTAGGAACAAAAGACAGATGGACTAAGGGGCAACACCCACCGTTAGACACAGCTGCAAAGGTGCATGTGCATTTGTGAATATGGACATTGGTAATGCAAATGTTCTACAGGCCAGCCAGCCTTAGTAGGAAGCAACAAAGAGATGGTTCCAGGTTTAAACTCCATATTTTAGAGGCATCTAGGAGGCCAAGGGTTGTCTGGGTTTCACTCCCACCTGGGCATAAGCCCAAACACAGGAAGTTGTGTGCTTTGGCCCTACCAACCTGTCTACGCAGCCTGTTTCTGGGGGTTTCTGTGAAAGGAAGTGCCACACTGTCAATCGCCAGGAAGGGATCCAGGTTCTCTCAGATAAAAATAGTCCCCCTTTTCTACCCTCCTAGGGCTTCTGAATCTTACAGCCTCCGGAAGTTTCTCAGCAGCTTTTAATTCTACTTTGATGATGTAATTCAAATGCGGATTCTTGATTATTTCTGCTCTGTTAATATGACTAAGTAAGCTACACAGCTGGGAAGGAGGACCAATTCTGAACGCGGTTTTCACTGGGGTGGAGATGGGGGGTAGGGAAGGCCTGCCCTTCAGGAAACAATCTGAGTGTCGGGTGCAGTGCATTTTAACTTCATCCAAATGTTAAAAGCCAGCTGTTGAGTAATGAATTTCTCTAATATAATAGAGGCACCTAAAATCACCCCCACCTTTCTCAAGAGCACTGGCCTTTTTTTTGGAAAGCTTCTGGCTGAGCAGGAAGCACAGCGAGCTAATGGATTCGTGGACTGAGGGGACTGACTGCCGCACATGAGGCTGACTCCTCCTCACACCCAGCTCTGAAAATGCTCTTGAAGCACCCAGGCCCCCTCAGAGGAACGGACAAGGTTCATGACACAGGGCATGTGACAAGATCACTCAACATCAGACACATTCACCCCTTCTCGGGGGACTTATCAGTTAACACCAAAGATATGCATGTTTTTGAAATGAGAACACTTATAAACGGTTGAGATTCCCCAATGTGAACACAATGATCTCCTCCTTAAACATCTCAGTATCAGAAATTTAGCTTCATTTGTCCAGCTACCCACTGAGCACCCAGTATATGTGCCAGGAGAGGAGAGAACATCAATACACAAGATTACAAAAACCTGAAGCTAACAACACAAAGCAGAGAACAAACAACTCTTTTATTTAAGAGCCCAAAATTTAAAGAAACCCAGCTCCCCAAGCCCCAAGTTCCCTTCTATGTTCTCTTTTCAAGATGAACCGAGGGAAAGAAAAAAATCCATTATGATCAAGGGTCTGTCACTGTCACAGTGACGAACCATAGTGAGAACTTATTTCTCAAGAGCAGTCTCCTCGCCCACCCGAGGCACACCACTGCATATGAGCCGACACACTCACTGGAGAAGTTATCTGTCATTTTTGTCCCCACTAACGACAGTTAAACCTGTGAGAGCCAGAATTCGGCCGGACCTCCTTGTTTTCCTGGGTCTCGCAAGTTTTCTGACAGGGTGCAGTCTTCCCACTTTTCTATCGCCCATTTTAGCGCTGTGAGTCGGGTCTGACTTGACAGCACATAACAACAACAACAACCAGCAGAGTGTCAGGAGCTCTTAGAAACGCCTTCGCAGGACGGGCCTCAGATCCTGACGTCCAGGGTTAGCAGTAAGTAATAATGCAATTGCAATGCACTGCTGTCAAGTCAGATCCCACTCACAGTGACCCTTCCTTGGTTTTCCAAGGTGGTATCATAAAGAAGTAGACTGCTCAACCTTCCTTCCGAGGAGTAGCTAGTGGGTTTGAATCACCAGCCTTCTGGTTAACAGTCAAATGCCTCAGGCACTACGCCACCAGAGCGCCTAAACTTTATGGAAGTAGATAGCCCAATCTTCTTTCCGAAGAGCTGCTGATGGGTTTGAATTGCTGACCTCCCAGTTAGCAGTCAAGTACCTTATCCACTACACCATCAGAGCTCGTTTTTAAGTAATAATACAACCCACAATACCAAGGGTTCTATCCCCACTGGGAAGAGCATGCAGCAGCTGTTTTACAGCCTCAGACAACATCTATCAATAGGAGCAACCTGCACTTGATCCAAAGATAGAGGTGGGAGAACACGCAGACGTGCAAAAAAAAATCCAATTACAGTGAAAATAAAATATTCATGGAATTATCTACACATTATGAGGAGCAGCCATTTGCTACAGGGAAGTTTGTGGCTTTATTAGACTTCAGATAATTTTAAAAGTCTATTTTGGTCTAATATGTTTTTCCCAATCTATTAATGAGATGTTGCCCATATGTCACTTGCTCTTAGTTGTTAAGTAAAAATGAGCACCATATTTTTACACAAATAATGCGCATGTTGTTTTTAGCAAACCCCACAATCCCCTCATGCATTAGTTTCCTATACATGTTATATGAGCGTGTGATGTTTACGTGGGTGCTTTATATGCAATAAATATAGTCCTCAAGTGTTGCTGTTACAGAATGACTTCCCTTCCCACGCTTTCCTTCCACTCCTTTGAGAACAGGTAGACGTCCTAGGGATTACAAGTGAGGGCTCACATCCTAGCTCAGCCCTTATTTCTAGTTGTGTGACCCCTGGGTAAATGACTAACTTCTCTCTGGCATTCATTTCCTCATCTGTAAAACAAGGATAACAACACTATCTGTCTACCTCCTTGGGCTGTTGAGAATTAAATGAGGCAAGTAAAGCATTAGCACTGTGAGTGGTATAGCACAAACCAAACACCAAACATGCCACCATCAAGATGATTCTGACTCATAGCGACCCTATAAGACAGAGTAAACTAACCCATGGGGTTTCCAAGGCTGTAATCTTTATGGAAGCAAACTGCCATGTCTTTCTCCTGCAGAGAGTCTGGTAGGTTTGAACTGCTGACCTTTTGGTTAGCAGCTGAGTGCTTAACCACTCAAACAGTCCATAAAGGTTACCTACAATCATCACTGTCCTCATTATTACACATGCCACCAGATTTTAGAGTTTTAAGGTACCACTTGCCCACTACTTGCAAAGTTCCTCAGGGACCTTAGAAGGCCCTGTGATGCTCAGTGAAAGCAGTTTTCAAGTGCGTTTCTATTTTCCACGAGTTTTGAAGACTAAGTCTACAGGACAGTTGAAATCCATGTTTAAGTGTTTTCCTCAATGGTGAGGTACCCTGTAAAGGTTGTTGTTGCTGTGTACCATCAAGTCGACCCGACTCATAATGATCCCTTCTTGGGTTTCCGAGGCAGTATCACTAGAGAAGTAGATTGCCCCATCTTCCGAGGAGTGTCTGGTGGATTTGAACCACCAGCCTTCTGGTTAGCAGTCAAGTGCCTTAGGCATTATGCTGTAAAGGCTGTTGTTTGCCATCGAGTCGGCCCCGACTCATAGCAACCCCTCCTTGGGTTTCCGAGGCAGTATCACTACAGAAGTAGGAATGCCCAAGCTTCCTTCCGAGGAGTGGCTGGTGGGTTTGAACCGCCAGCCTTCTGGTTAGCAGTCAAGTGCCTTAGGCACTATGCTACCAGAGCTCCTCTGCTATAAAGGTTAAGAAGTGACAACTGTGTACCTTGGGCTTCACACCAAGGCTCTTCTCTCTGGGGCCTACAAATGGCCCAGATATAATCCAAGTCTCACTTCTCTTAGCTTCTGCCCTATGGCCAGTGGCCCTGTGGCTGCTATGCTGTCCGCTCTGGATTTTTGTAAAGGGGAAGGAGGAGGGGGCAAGTGTAACCTCGTGTCGTGTGCTCCTTTTTACCCACACATCTTAGCGACATGTCAAAGAGGCCATGGGTAATGGTCCTAAAGGCACACCCACATCTGTCAATCAGCAATCTGGAATTATTTTTCTGGGACAAATTCAGGAAGGCTGTTTTGAATGAGGTGGGACAGAAGTAATTTCTTTTTTTTTAAAGTAGTAATTTTTGACAAAGCTGCAGTTTAAAACTTAATAAAATTGCAATAGAAAAATATAATAGGCTACTTTTAAAAAACCAAACTGAACGAAATCTAAGGGCTTGGGAGCTCTTTAATAATCTGAATTATTCCTAGAACACACCTCATTTTTATACTCATATGAAATCATACATACTCATGAATATGCAAACCCAAGAGGATACTTTTCTAATATCTTTGTAACTGAGGATTGTGGAAAGTGCTGCCTAATGCAATAAATGAAATGGCATGAATGGCAAAATCTTCCTAGTTCAAAAACACCTGCTACAGTGCACAGGGTACCACTAACAATGAAAACGGCACCATTCTTTCAATGTCTCTGTCTGTTACAGTAATTTCCAAGCAGAACTCAAAAACATATTTAATACTTAAAAGGAATGTCACAAAATCTTATTGGTCCAACAAAAGAATAAAAAAACAAAAGATTTTATTTCTAAAATACACCAAAGAGTACCTTTTAAAAAGAGAGTGAAAGAAGCAGGGTTATTAACGCAAATGGTAAGGTATCAACTTCAGAAGGTTTGGGAACTATTACTCTTCTGGAATTGTTACTACTAAAGACAACAAACAAAAAACCAGATTTCACACGTACCCCAATCTATAAAAAAGTATGGGCATGACTATATGACTAAGAGACCAGAAGAACTAGATGGTGCCCGGCTACGACTGTCAACCACTCAGACGGAGATTTGTGTAGGAGATCCTGGATAGAGTGGGAGAACAATGTGGAACAAAACTCAAAATCATTAAAAAAAAAAAAAAGGGACCAGGTTTGCTGGTCTGATAGAGCCTGGTGGAACCACTGAGACTATGGCCCCTAGCTGCCCTTCAGATCTGGAATTGAACCCAGTCCTGTGGCTTCCAGCCAAATAAAAGACAGGCATATGAGCTGAATATTTACATTAGGTAGACACACTCCTTGGAGAGATCAATCATGGGAGAATAGAAGGGCTGTGTATGCACAGGGAGACAGCTCAGGGGGCAGGAGTGCATGGAGGGAAGGACACAGGAAAGAAGTAACTATGGGGAGGAAGTGGGAGGAGAGCTGTTGCACTGTGGGAAATTGCAGTCAATGTCAAGAGACAAAGTGTATGCGAACTGCTTTATGGATAATGAATTTGCTCTATAAATTTTCATACAAATCACAATAAAAATTAAGAAAAAATCTAACGATAGCCCAAGAACTCCTCAATCTTCCAAACTGCCATCTGCGCTTCCTCTAACTTAAAAAAAAAAAAAAAAAAAAAGGTATGGGCATGATTAGAATTACAACTCTGAATTCAGAAATACACCTATTATTACAATACCCTGGAAGACACACATATGTCTAGAATCTTAAATGCAAAATGTTGTACTCACACACAGCTATTATCACACAGATTCAAAAACAGTTTCTGTGGGAAAGAGATTTTTAATATCTTAACGTTTACCTGTGCACTAAACTTTATCAGCACCATATACTGGTTTGGAGTAGAGTCTCTGATGATTTTCATTTGTTCAATTACTTCATTAAATGGGGCGACAAACTTCATAAGGTCATGACTGGTCATTGTAGCAGGGACTGTGAGAATACACAGCAGGGCACTGCGCCTCACGTCTTCTTTTAAGGAGGTCATCTTACTAATGAGACAATAATTAGACTGTCTTGAATGGATGAGGTATGGTAGTTCCGACAATGCTAATTACACAACTTTCATGCCCAAGAAAATAGGAAAAACATAAAACGTGTAGTATTTCACAAATCAACTTAAACAGCCTGTCATATTTTATTCAAAACTATTCGCTAGCAAGTAAATGCAGGCTCCCTTAGAGGTATCTGCAATGGAGTTTGCGGTAGGCTTTAAAATGTTCTACTTTACACCCCTCCCGCTGGAATTTTTAATCCTCAGTTAAAAAGGTTTATTAGAGTTATAAATCTGCATTAGAGAAACACTCATTGGTTTCTTACTCTCATTAGTTTTTTTTTTTGTTGTTGTTGTTATTTGCCGTCAAGTCGGCCCCGACTCATAGCGACCCCTCCTTGGGTTTCCGAGGCAGTATCACTACGGAAGTAGGATTGCCCAACCTTCTTTTAAGTTCGGTAAAAAAAAAAAATATACACACACACACACACACATACGTGTATATATATACACACAAATACACACACACACACACACACACATACGTGTATATATATACACACAAATACACACACACACACACACACACATATATATATATTGCAGTTTCTCCTTTCTCATTAGTTTTTGACTAACAGTCTCTCATCAGCTCACGTAGAGACACAACTCTAGTGACAGACTTCCCTCACAGGGTCTAGAAACAAGCTCTAAATATAGGAAAGAGAAGTCTAACCCAAGAGGCTGTGACTCTGAAGAGACAGAGAGTGTTGCCTGGTTGAAATGGGTAACAGTAGACAGAAAAACCTCCCACTTCGACAGCTGTGATCCAAAATGGCTCCCTGAATATTTGCTGTGTTCCCAGTGGGACCTGGCAAACAAGCTCGGGCAAAAACAGCCTTTAAGAGATTAGCTACCAATTACCCAAAGAGCTGATGATGGCCCAGCTTTTAAATTATCAAGCCAAATACTTCCTTTCCCGTGACCTCCAGCAACCTTTGCTGGGACCACAGAAAAGGGTAGAAAGGAGATGAAACTGTGATCAGTTAGCTGACTTGTCTGCAGCTTCTTTAGTAAAGATTTGGTGATGTAAAAGATTACAGTGACACTACGGACCCTCTACAATTTTCCTTTTATGTTCTATTCTCCAATCACCTTCCATGCCGAACTGCTAAGGGAACATTTTTTTTGGTATTTTCTTCAGTGTATGTACACATGTTTTTTCCATAAGGGGAAGCTTTGGCCCAATCCGAAGATTAATCAAACATAAAACATCTAATAATTCTCTAACACAACACATGAAAGTAATATCCTTTTGAAGCTTAAAATATCTACTTCCCTCCAGGGCAAGAGACTTGTTCTCTGTCCAATGGAAAAAAAAATAGACCAACCCAAAAGGAAATCCAGGTTTTTCTTACTTTGTCTTGTACAGATGCATAATACCATGAATTATTTCAACTGACGGGTTTCCACTGAAGAATGAAATCTGCTCTGGAAGCTGTTTGGATGGAGAATCGGGAGCAGCATTTACGCATTCTTTACTTTGATCTCTACTTCTCTGTGCAGTGGGAGTTGCTTCTGAAGACTTTTCTTCTTCTACTGTAGTTTTTAGTTCATCTTTCACAAATCAAAAACCAGCAGATTATAAACTAATAGAAAGTTAGCATAAGATTCTAAGCAGGTTAAAATTGTGAGGCAGGAGGAAAGCACTTGACAGAGAAATTGTACCACATTAAGAACCATATTCACAGAATGGCCAAGTTTGGGGGGGAAGTATGTCAACTTGAACTCTCTCTCTGCCCTATAAAAATCTCAGTAACACCCTCAGAAACTTGAGGATGGCTCTTAAATTTGGCAGTACCATAACCCAAGGAGGTGTCTTCTGTCAGGTACCCCTAACTGGGAGAGACACTCAGGGCTATTAGGTCTGAAAACTTAACTGGCCAGTCCCTACCACCTCCATGCTGGGAATGCACTATACAGCCACTCCCCTAAGTGGCAAACGCTGGCAGAGCAGGGGGATGGCCAACATGCTTAGCCAGAGTCACTTCATGATCCACCACTTACCTGGGTGGTGAGTAGCTCCCCCCCACTGACAGACTCACAACTCAGCTTGTTAGGATTCACTTAGAAATAATATTTGGAGAAGCTGAAATGGCGGTTTGACAGCTTCACGTAAGGCACACAGGCACAAGAGATATATGCATGGCAGAGATCAAATCATGAGCTCACTGAACAGCATGTAAAACAGGCACCCAGGGGCTCACATGACAGAGGAGAGCCCGGGGTGTTAGAAAGCATACCTGGGCTGGACTTCATGGTCTCAATGATTATATCTGTCATTTCTCGGCGGCCAAGATGCTGATGTATGACCGCTGCTTTCTCTCCTGGTGACTTCCCTTCTAAACAGGCCACTGCTGAAGCTAGTGTCTTCTTTTTGATCTCCTCATCAGACATTTCCCCGGCTAAGGTACACATGAATGATGAATACCTGATCAAACATCCTCTCCATTCTCAACGGATCCATCATCCATCCGTAGGGCTCCCTTCTCTCTCTGCTGCCATCCCCCACGACTGACCAATATGTAGTAAGGTCGATTGATCTGACTTTCAGAACTCAGAGATCAAGTGTGGCTTTTGGAAGTGCTCTTAACCCATTAAACTATAGTCCATCTTCAGTTTGAACCTCCACTTTCCAATCAATGACTCATTCCCTGCCTGCCCCAGCCCCGCTCCCGAACCAACCAGGTCAAATCCCTGTGTAACAGTTCTCCCAGTCGCTTCTCTTTCCCGTCCCAGCACACAACTGGGATTCCACGTGTCCTCTCAACACTGAGCACTGTCTCCACCACTGACCTGCTGCCGCCATGAAGGCAGAGACCACATCGGACTGTGCACACAAGGAAAGCTCCAGCACCAGCACTCAAATGTTTGTTGAATGACTGTTACTGTTAGATAATGAAAACTTTGAGCTCCAAGGAACAGAATCAGGGCTGCTCTCCTCACTGAGGAGGCTGGAGGCTGGTTGGTGGTGAAGGGCTCAGGCTCCCACGACCAGCGCCCTGAGTTAGAATCCCAGCTCCACCCCTAATTTGGGGCAAGTCTTTTAACCACTGGGCCTCAGTTTCCCAATCTGTGAAAGGGGCATACCACCCATCTACCGCCCAGGGTTGTTGCAAAGGTAATTCAAAAAGAAAACGTTTACAAGGTGTCTAATACAGCGCTGTGACGTGACCCGACTTTACTTGTAGTGATGGCCACCGCTACAGGGCGTCTAAGCGCGTATTCTTCCAAATAGGAAACATTTAATTAAACCAGGGACTGTCAGCATCGCCGGGGATCCCGTTCTTGCCCTCAAGTGCCCAGAGGTGGGCAAGTGAGACAATCACACAACTCACATCTAACCCAGGCGGCGAAGGAGGCACGCCAGGTATGAGCAGAGTGCCCGTGGGAAGAGGCAGGGAAGGAAAGCCCGGGAAGGACTTCCCAGAGATGACGTCTGGGAAGGCCTCTGAGGATGGACGGGATGAAAAGAACCCTAGCCACTTTTTAGCTTCTTCCTGACACAAAAGGCCTCGCCGCGGCCTTTGCCTGGCTCCGTGCTTTGGGGGCGAGCCGTAAGGCCCAGGAGCCGACTACAGGGAAGACGACGAGGTCGAGGGACTCACCTGCGGCAGTGAAGCCGAAGCCGGCGGGGATAGGCGAGTGTTCCGCGAGCTCCAGTCGGATGACAACCAGTGACACACTCATAGGGCAGGTGCTGGCCGGCGCGGGCCCCGGCGGGCTCAAGTGGGGCTGAGGGGCGAGCCGAGAGGCCGAGTAGCCAGGGGCCAGCAGGGTCGCTACCGCCTCAGGGCGGCCGCCGCCGCCTCAGCAGCAGCAGCTCCTTGAGCGCGGCCCTCGGAGCCACAACCTCCTCCACTTCCGCCTCCCGGCCGCCGTCGCTGACCCTTGGGGTCACGCGCATGCGCGCGCTCCGAATAGGCGGGGCGGCGGCTACGTGACTGGCACAGCGGCGTGGAGGTGAGGCTGCTTCCTTCTGGAGGGTCTCTGGAGAGCTGGGTCACACAGGGCGTTCTGGGGTCTAGGCCTCCTGGAGGCCGAGCGATGGGTTTGCGTCCAGGTCCGAGTTAACCTCTCTGTTCGAGAGGCCTCTCCCTCAGCCCACCCGAGCTGGAGGCAAGAGGACCTCGGTTCCGCGAGGTGTCCGAGTTGTCCCAGGCGCCCGTGCGACGCAGAGCGTTCTTGCCTCTTTTGGCACGTTTGACACTGCGCGCTAACCCTGAGGAAGATTGCTTTGTTATAGCTCACTTTACATATAGGTACTGTGAGACCCAGAGAGGTGACGAGCTTGTCTGAGGGCCGGAAGGGAGTGGGGACTCGATCGCCGGCTTTCCTACCTAATGGGCGGTGTGCTGGTTAAGTGCACGTGCCGAAGACAGACTTTGAGTCCTTGTCCTGACCCCATCGCTGCACTTCACAACTGTTTACTATGAGCCGTGACACTTGAGGCGCTGCGGACACGTTGGTGAATACTATAAACACGGTCCCTGCCTTTATGGAACCGACCTTCATTACCAGTTGTGTGACCTTGAAGTAATCATTGCTGAAATTGAGATCTCGCCTACGCTGGTTGTGAGAAGGAAATGAAATACAGATAAGAGACACAGGCTCTATATACATTAGAGTTTTTCTTTTTCTTTTTCTTTCATGTTCAGCATCCTTGCAGAAATTCCAGAAAGTCAAACTGCCTTTTTGCATATGGATACTGACAGCCACAATCAATCGGTACATAGCACGTACATGACAGGATGCTATGCTAGGAATATGCTGTGACAACATCCAAGCTGTATCATAGCACGTGTCAGGGACATGTGTAGGTATAGGGACTACCTGTATAATACGACACAGAATATGTGTGTATCTGTAGTTTGTGACTGCATCCTATACATTTCTGTATACATGTGTGTGTCAGGGTTTTCCACCTTAGCTCTGTTGACATTTTGGGTCCAGATCATTCTTTGGGGTGGTGGGCAGTGCCCACACATTGTAGGATGTTGAGCCACAGCCCTGGTCTGACCTATAATGCCAGTAGTACTTCCCTCACAGTGGTGACAACCAAAGACCAAAACTGTCTCCTGGGGTCCAGATTGCCATGGGTGAAAATCACTGGTTTACACGAAATAGCACAGATTCCATGCCATGTATGTATCTGTTTGTATCCCATAGGAGACCTTGGGAACATTGTAGTATATTACAGTGATCAAATCAAACCAAACCAAACTCACTGCTGTGGAGTCGATTGCAACTCATAGCGATCCCTCCTTGGGTTTCTGAGGCAGTATCTCTACAGAAGCAGATTGCCCCACCTTCCTTCCAAGGAGTGGCTGGTGGGTTTGAACCACCAGCCTTCTGGTTAGCAGTCAGATGCCTTGGGCACTACACCACCAGACCAGTGATTGTTGTTGTTGTTGTTTTGTGCCATCGAGTCGGCCCCGACTCATAGCGACCCCTCCTTGGGTTGCCGAGGCAGTATCATTACGGAAGTAGATTGTCCAGTCTTCCTTCTGAGGAGTGGCTGGTGGGTTTGAACCGCCAGCCTTCTGGTTAGCAGTCAAGTGCCTTAGGCACTATGCTACCTGAGCTCCTTCTATACAGTGATAGATAACACTTAACAGTGTGTCACATCTTGACTTGAGTGCTTCATGTACTGGTAACGACTGTAAGAGACGAGTGCTATAATTATCCCCATGTTACCGAGGAAGAACTTGAGGCTCAGACACAGAGTAATTTGCCCAAGATCTTAGAGCTAGTAAGTGGCAAAGCTAGATTTGAACCCAGAGCCAAGCCTGTTTGTCTCTTTGCTAAACCATCCCCTTAATACATGAACAGCACATGCTGTGTGGATATATTTATGAAATCGTATCTGAGGTGGCAAATACACATCATCATTCTAATCTCATTCTGGGAGGCAGGGAGAAAATAAGTCTTTCTGATACAGAAGGACGATACCAGAAAACTAGACTTGTTACCCCAAGGTGGGAATGCTGGGCGTGTTACAGGGTTCTCTGTGGCTGCCAACGACTATGCTGTATCCTTTCTCCTGTTTCTTGGTCACTCAGTTTACTCATCCTTTTAACATATATCTGTACTGAGTACCTGCTATGAGCCCAGGGGGATGGATGGGTACTGAGAAGAATCCGACATTCTTCTTGCCTTAAGGAGCTTACAGTTTTAGGAGTAGATAGGCATGCCATGGAGTAAGTACTCCAGTGAAGGTGCGGAGAAGGAGCCATAGGAATGAAAAAAGGGAGTGATAAGGTAGGAGCCCTCCTGGCACAGTGGTTAAGCACTGGGTTGCTAACTGGGTTGAAAGTCAGTGGTTCGAACCCACCAGTGGATCTGTGGGAGTAAAGACTCCAGCATAGGAAACCCTCTGGGCCAGTCCTATTCTGTACTATGGGGCCGCTATGAGTCAGAATTTACTTGATGGCACACCACAAGAGTCTGTCTAGTTGAAGGAAGAAACGTGCCTCTACCAAGGAGAGAGAGATGAGGCTGTGATGTCAGAATGACGCAAGTTCACAGGGCCAATTGGGAACGGAGTTGTAGTCAGTGGGCACAGCAGGTGCCAACGCCTGGAGGCGTGAGACATCACAGCGTTCTTCTCTCTGAAGAAGGTGCTGGGAGGTGGCAGGACAGAACTGTGGAGTGTAATTGGAAAGACTAAGCCAGCCGCTTGAGGGATCACTGCCCACTTGTCCGTTAGGGGAGTATGTGGAGGATAGTGTACTTGAAGAGGCTTAAAGGTGGCCCTTCAGGCCCAGAGACACTTCATTGCTGTTAAGCCCTCACACAAAATCTGTTGATGCTTCCCTGAGCCTGTAAATAAATGTTTCTTTCCATCATGGCCTCGGAACGGAAGTGAAATGGAAAATG
>NW_006921635.1:5755076-5756377 GCF_000298275.1 Orycteropus afer afer
AAAAAAAAAAAAACTTCCAATGTTAAATTGCAGTCAGTGTCATGAGACAAAGTGTATGTGAACTGCTGTATGGAAAGTGAGTTTGCTCTGTAAACTTTCCCCAAAATCACAATAAAAATTAAATAAAACAAAACAGAAACTTCAATGTTGTTTATTTCAAAGGAACCAAATGAAGGCTCATCTGACACACAGACTAGAATTCAGATCACCTCAGATACCCACTCAGTTATTTTTTCAATCCAAACCAGGAGTTGGCACCTGCTCGCCTCTGCTGCCGTAGCACTAGAGCAGCCACGTTGTGTTGTTGGGTGCTGACTCATAGCGACCCTACAGGACAGAGTCACACTTCCCCATCAGTTTTCTTAGGTGGCTTTGTCTTCACAGCAGCAGACTTGCCAGTCTTTTCTCCTGCAGAGCCACTGGTGCGGTCAAACCATTCATTGACCTTTTGGCTAGCAGCTGAGCACTTTGATGACTGCATCACTGGGGCTCCTCAAAGCAGCTGTAGACACTACATAACTGAGCATGTACTCTGTGCCAATAAAACTTTATTAACAAAAATAGAGGCTGGATGTGGCCCCTGGGCTCTATTTTGCTGATCCTTGGTCTAGTTTATACTTGTTATCATCTGTGTGGTATTCTGTTCTATGGATGTACTGTCACTGGTTTAACAAGTCCTTAATTAAAAGAAGAGGTGCCCTTGTGGCACAGTAGTCAAAGTGCTCAGCTGCTAACCAAAAGGTTGGCAGTTTGTACCTACCAGCAGCTCCGTGGGAGAAAGATGGGGCAGTCTGCTTCCGTAAGGATTACAGCCTTGGAAACCTGATGGGGCAGTTCTATTCTGTCCTATAGGGTCACTAGGAGTCAGAATCAACTTGGTGGCAATTAGTCTGATTTTCAGGTTTTACTAATAGACATTTAAGTTTCTAGGTTTTTTTTTTTTTTTTTTTCTCATTATAAGCAGTTCTGCATACACAGCTATGTATATGATTTTTATTTTAGAAATATATCTGTGGAACAAATTCCTAGAAGAGGAATTTCTAGGTCAGGTGTATGTACATTTAAGGTTTTGACAGAAATCATCAAGTTCCTCTCTGTAAGGGTATATCCATCAACAGCACACGCGAACACCAGTTCCCTTGCATGCTTGGCAACTGTGAGCCTGTAAAAAATGCTCTAGTTTAGATTAGTTCTAAAATTGAAGATGTATTTTTATTTTGAAGTTTAAAAGTCTCCCCAATCTCAAAGCAGGCATAGCAAATGATTGACACTGACTTTTTTCCAATGAGTGGGACTGCTTG
>NW_006921635.1:5758021-5776691 GCF_000298275.1 Orycteropus afer afer
ATGGTGAGTGATCTACATAACTGTGTTTCCATATTACTCTTTTCGCCTTGAGAAGTGGTTGCAGCACTCATCCATGAAGTTTGTTAAACTGAATATTGAAAAAGCAAACCACCTAGTAGCCCCCTATACATTTTAAAGCCATTTCTCCCATCCCTGGCCACTCAGCTTTAACTACACGTAGGGATAAGTAAAGGCATGCTTTACGAAGCTTGTTTACTGGATATTATTCACTGAGAGAGCCATCTGTATGGCAGCTCTAATCAATAAGGTTATTTCAAGCAATAATAACAGTGAGATCGTCTCTGTGTGTGCACTGTGCTAAGTCCTTTATATATTATTCACGTAACCCTCATGAGAAACCTACTAAAATATAGGTTAAAATAATCTTAAACCTTGAAAACATGATGATGACTGAAAAAAGCCAGTCACAAAAGACCATGTAATACATGATTCTGTATGTATGAAATGTCCAGAACGGGCAAATCCATAGACAGTACAATGACATAGCGGTGATGGTTGTACAACTGTGTGAATGGACTAAACCCATCAAACTGTGTACTTTAAACGGGTGTGTTGTCTGGTATGTGAATTACACATAAACAAAGCTATCACAGAACATGCACAACAGCAGACTAGCCGCGAAGATTTAAAACATGACAGAGGACGTTTTCAAGACCCATGTGAACTGAGTTTAAAAACAAACAAAAATGATGAGAAAGTGAAGTCCATCGTGCCGACGCAGAGGCGGTGTGACAGTAATGCCCCTGGATCATTGGAGTAGACAACTGGTTGCCATCAGCTCAGCTCTGACTTGGGCGCCCCGTGTGGGTCAGGGCAGAACTGGGCTCCGGAGCGTTTTCAGTGGCCAGTTACTGGAAGGAGATCCCCAGCCTTTCTTCCCAGGCGTCTCCAGGTGGATGCAATCTTCCGGTTAGCACTGAGCGCTTTAACGGTTCACACCACCCAGGAGCTCCATCTGTTTAACATGCTTTCCAAGTTTAACGTATTCTCTTACGGTGTTGTGATTTTTTGTTGTTAGCCACCCATGAGTGGAGTCGCAAACTCCTTTAACTGGAACGTTGGCGCAAACAGCTCTATCCTCTAACATTGTTACCATGAGTTGAAGTCACTTTTAAACCATTACCCACAGAGTTCAGGACAAGGGTGGAGTGGGACAGTTCTGCAGGCTGCAAGCCTGGGCTTTACGACCAGACAGAGGAGGAAGCTAGGAAGAAGTATGTTTTTCTGTTGGTGATAAGTTGTCCATGCTATTACTGATTGCTGGCTCTCCCCTCACCCCCTCAATTCCCAGTCGCAGACCTCCGTGCCCGTGGACTCATTTTTCTCTCTGCTGACCAGCAGACAAGTGGCCAAGCAGTTCCCAGTGATGACTGAAGCCATATCCCAGATTCGGGCAAAAGGCCTTCAGACGGCAGTCTTGAGCAATAATTTCTATCTTCCCGATGGGAAAAGCTTCTTACCCCTGGACCGGAAACAGTTTGATGTGGTAAGCTTGAAGTGGCCCACAGCAGTGGAGCAGGGTCTCTGCCCTTGTCTCAGGATGCAGCATTATATACTGCCTTTAGCAGGAAGTGAGTGAATGAGTTTTCATTTACTCATTTGACTGAGTCAGGTTTAGACATCAGTTGAAAATGATTTTAAATTGTCACTCGGCTCTTAGCAAGGCCAAACATTTAGGGAATTTGATGACTGCTTGACACTTCAGGCCTCGTTGTTGTTGTTAGGTGCCATCGAGTTGGTTCCGACTCAGAGTGACCCCATGTACAGCAGAATGAGACACTGCCTGGTTCGGCACCATCCTCAGTAGTTGTCCTGTTTGAGCCATCATTGTAGTCACTGTGTCAACGCATCTCATTGAGGTCTTCCTCTTTTTCACTGACCCTCTACCTTACTAAGCATGACGTCCTTCTCCAGTGACTGGTCCCTCCTGATAACACGTGGCAGAAATGGTGTAGGGGCGGTGTCTTCTGACCTCCTCTAACTTCACAAAGGGAAGGAGAATCACCACTAGCAGCAACCAAGGCTGATTCCTATGAGGTCAGACATGCTGCCACCCTCCAACCTTTTCACCAAATCTGACACCGACTGTACCTCCCATGACACTCAACTTCTCTGCTGGGTTCAATAACTTGTTGCACTGGCCACACAGAACTCAGACGTAACACTCACGATTATGGGGTTTATTAGGGAAGTAACAGGTTTAGGAAAGCTTGGGATACAGTTCTTCAATCAAGACAGCCTCCCCTTGGCCACATGTCTCTTTGGCCCTTGGCTTCGCAGCCTGGCCTCAAGTGTTACAAAGCTCTTTTACCTCTGCCCATGGGTGCCCCCCACTCCGCCAGCAAGCCCCCTGCCCGCACTCTGCTTTCTCGCTCCATGGGTTGACAGGCCTGCTGTTCCATCTCGTGCTGGTCTGTTGGTTCTGCTGCCTCTGCAGTCGCCATCTCTCCTTGTCATCTCTTCTGGTCGTCTCAGTGCAGGGGTCTCGAGACGGTCCAAAGGACATGCTCCAGCCCTGGCTCTTCTTTCTTGCTGGTAACAAGATCACCCCTTTCCATCTCTGGAATGCCTCAGTTTAAGCCTAGCAGAATGGCAAAACTAAGCAATCCCCAAGTTAGAGTTCTGTAACCTTATTTGCGTAGTCCCACCCGACAAGAGTGCCATGTACCTTATTTGCATCATTAGCAAGCTATCCAGTCCCTGTGATAGGCCACAAGCGCCACACATTTGCATAGTCCCACCCACTCATCCTAACCAGAAGGCTGGCGGTTCAAACCCACCAGCCACTCCTCGGAAGGAAGATGGGGCAATCTACTTCCATACTGATACTGCCTCGGAAATACCGCTATGATAAGGAGGGGTCGCTATGAGTCGGGTCCGACTCCACCGCACATTAACAACAACAACAAGGTGAAAGTTTACAGAGCAAATCACTTTTCCCATTCAACAGTTCATGCACATTGTTTCATGCCATTGATGGTGGTCCCCATGATGTAACATCACTCATCCCACTTCCTCCCTGGGTTTCCCTTTCCTATCCTTTCTTGCCTTCTGAACTTTGTTTCTAGGCAAATGCTGCCCTTTTGATCTCAAATAGTTGACTGTTTTAAGGAGTGTCATCTCCCTGGTGGTATTGTTCACCTTACAAACATGTCTATTATTTGGCTAGAAGTTGAGCCACAGGGGTGAGTTCAGTTCCAGGCTTGACAAGTGACTAAGGGCCATAGTCTTGGGAGTTCCACCAGTCTTTATCTGGCCAGTGACAATGGCTTTTTTTTTTTTTTAATTTTGAGTTTTGTTCCACATTTGCCCCCCACTCTATCTAGGACCTTCTAATGCAGTCCCTTTCAGAACAGTCAGCAGTGGTAGCTGGGCACCATGTAGTTCTTCTGGTCTCAGGGTTTTATGGAGGCTGAGGTTTGCATGGTCCATTACTCCTTTGGACTGAATGTTTCCACGCATCTTTGATTTTCCTCCCTCTTCTTTGCCCCAGATGGGGAGAACAGTAGTTGCACCTTAGATGGCTGCCCACAAGCTTTTAACACTCCACTTGCTACTCACCAAAGTAGGATGTAGAACATATTCTTTGTGACTGTATTGTGCCAATTGACCTTGATGACCTAAGCCCCTAGACCCAGCATTCCCTCAAGGTGTTGGTTATGGCTAATAATGTCATTTGATTTCTTGACTGCTTATTCCATGGGCATTGATCATGGATCGAAGCAAAATGAAATCCTTGACAACTTCAGTCTTTTCACCATTTGTCGTGATGTTGCTTACTGCTCCAAGTTTAGAGACCCCCTTAAGTTCTGGATTTGGACCTTACTCTTCAAATAACACAAACTTTTCCTCAACCCTCACATCTTAGTGGGCCCTTTGGCTGTTTCTCTTCTAAGACCAACCCTGTTGCCCCCAAATCCAGTCGTTCTGATCCTAGACTAGTGCTATCCAATAGAACTTTCTGCAGTGATGCAAATGGCCTGTCTGTGCTGTCCCATGCATTCATCACTAACCCCTGTGGCCCTTGAGCACTTGAAATGCAGACAGTGCCTCTGAAGAACTGAATTGAAATCTTATATTTAATTTTTAATTGATTTTAATTTAAATACTACATATAATTTGTGGCTACATATTGAATGGCACTCTGAGAATACACTGAGTCAAGAGGTAGTCTTCTGTGCCAGGAGCTCATTTCTGTGAGTGATTCCCTATCTACTCAGGAGAAAACAGGGCATTATCCCAGTGAGGTGGAGCTTCTCGATAGGTGACTGTGACCTGCGTAAGCTTCGTTCATGCTCTGTTTGCTTCATTCGGTGTGATGACAAATTCTCATGGAGGGTTAGTGTGGAAGGTGACAGACATGGTCTTTGCCCTCTACAGCTGTATACCGGCCACATTTTAAGTGCTCAGTAGCCACATGGGGCTCTCAAAGCAAACACACTGCCATCAAGTCAATTCTGACCCCCAGTGGGTTTCCAAAGCTGTAAATCTTCACGGAAGCAGAATGTCTCATCTTGCACATAGTGGCTGGTGGGTTCTGGATTTGGATCTTACTCTACCGACCTTTTGGTTAGCAGTCAAATGCCTTAACACTACACTGCCAGAGCTCCATCCACATGTGGCCAGGGGCTACCATATTGGACAGAGTAGATACAGCATGTCTGTTGTTTACTGGCCAGATGTTGCCTGGCTCCCTACCTGCTTGGACTGTTGATTTCCCCAATCATCTGCAGCTCTGCTCTCCTCCAACTACACTGCCAGAGCTCCATCCACATGTGGCCAGGGGCTACCATATTGGACAGAGTAGATACAGCATGTCTGTCATTTACTGGCCGGATGTTGCCTGGCTCCATACCTGCTTGGACTGTTGGTTTCCCCAAATCATCTGCAGCTCTGCTCTCCTCCTCCAACTCTGCTTGGGCCTCAGCAGGCTCCAGGGAAAGTCCATGGAAGCCCGGGACCCCCTTCAAGATAGCACTAGAGCAGGGTGCTTAAGAGTGTGGATTGTGGGTCCCCTAAGCCTGGGTGCTCTGGTAGCATAGTGCCTAAGGCACTTGACTGCTAACCAGGCTAGTGGTTCAGACCCACCAGCCACTCCTCGGAAGGAAGGTTGGGCAATCTACTTTTGTAGTGATACTGCCTTGGCAACCCAAGGAGGGGTCACTATGAGTTGGGTCTGATTTGACGACACATAACAACAACAACAACAACAAGAAGCCTGGGTGTGAAGCCTGCCTCGGCAGCTTACTGGCTGTGTTCCCGTGGGCGGTTGCTTCTCTTCTCTGAACCTCAGTCTCCTCACCTGCGTACAGGAGTGGTACACACTCCTTTGTCCTGGGCTGGCTGTGAGGTCTCCAGGAGGTAATGCCTGCACAACTGTCTGCACGGTGCCTGGCCCATGGTGAGATATTCTGTACCTTGGGACCGTTGTTAGACTGCTCCTATCAATGCAGCAGTAGGAATAGGGTTGTCATCTGGACAGACCTTCAGCTACAAGCTGCGGTCTGAAAGACCTCGGGTTCTTTTCAAACAGCAAACATTTTCAGATTCAGGAGGCCCTCTGATGTGTGCTGCTCAACAGCTTTTCTCCTAGGTGTTCATACAGTAGGTCTGCAGGAGACCTGGAGTTTTGAAAACTGATATCCTTAAGCCCAAGGATTTAGCTATAAGGGAAAGATAAATATTTTGGAGGAGGTAAACGTAGGATAACCACTCCATTGAGTCTGCTGACAAGAGAGGCAGTTTTGAGCTCTTTGGCAGTGTGCTAGGAGTCAGATTTTCCCAGAGGTAAATGTGGCTTTAAAAAAATGAACATTTACTAGATGCCAGCCAGTGCTCAGCAGCTAATCTGCTTATTACGCCCTCAACAACCTGGGAAGTGAGTACAAGCATGAATCTCATTCTGCAGCTGAGAGAACAGACTCAAAGAGGTCAGCGGCCATGGCCAAGGCCCCTTAGCTGGGCAGGGACCGAACCGACTTCCGTTCCTTTGATTTCACTCTTAACCTCTATGCTGCCTGCCCGACTTCCCCAGGAAACTGCTCCCCACGGAGGCCCTCCCCTCAAAGGCTCCTCTGTCCTTTGTGTTTCTTTCTGGCTTCTGATCTGGCGGGTGGCAGCAGCGATGATGCCCTCTAGAGACTCCACAGCTTAGGTGGGCCGTAGAGGAGGGCTCCCACATCTTCCTTGGAGTCTTCCGGGCCAGGGGCCTCTTTCCTCTAGCCCCTTCCTCCAGGGAGAGGTGACTCAGTGTAACTGGACATCCTGGGAGTCCTGGTGGCCTCAAATACACCTGGGGAAATTAATAACTTGAGGGTCGTACATTTCATTAAGAGAGCCCTTTCCTGGCTCTTTCCACGTTTGGCAGAGGGACTTTGGTTTGACCCCAGGGAGCGGTGCGTCTCCTGCCCCGGTCCTAGATCCAACCATTCCTGGGTGTTTGTGCCTCTAATTGGACCATGAGATTCCAGTTGGAGTCTCCAACTCCGACTACCGTCCACCTGCCCCGGGGGCTGTAAAGGCAGCTTTCACAGGGGCTTTTGAAGAGGGTCTGGGCGGGGCCTGGCATGTTTGTTTCTGAAGCGCTCCAGAGCCTCCTGAACCCATCTGGGGTGAGCGCCCTGAGATACAGGCCGGGCCCCAGGCCACCAGTGATGTTCACTGCCGCACAGCGTCCATAGGTCACGCTGCCCTTGAGAAGGCTTCCCTCTCCCTTCTTCCTGGAGCAGGCCCTCGATGAACTAAAACCATCTTTTATCTGATTTCTATTTGGACAAACACTGGCCTTGTTCATCCAGTCCTTGGTTGACAGGAAGGGAATGGAAACCTTGAACAGGTTCATGTGCGAAATAGAGCCAAAAGAGAAAGGCCAGGAGTCTTACCAAATTTCAATCTAAGAACTTTCTCATTTCCCCGAAACATAATTGACCTGGGAGAGGACCCGAGTCTGCTTGCGGGAACCGAGGCCCTGAGTTCTCGCCTGTCTCTTCCTGTCTCTTCCCGGCTCCACCCGGCTCCACCCGGCTCCACCCGTCTGTCTCCACCCGTCTGTCTCCACCCGGCTCCACCCGTCTGTCTCCACCCGTCTGTCTCCACCCGTCTGTCTCCACCCGGCTCCACCCGTCTGTCTCCACCTGTCTGTCTCCACCCGTCTGTCTCCACCCGTCTGTCTCCACCCGGCTCCACCCGGCTCCACCCGTCTGTCTCCACCCGGCTCCACCCGTCTGTCTCCACCCGTCTGGCTCCACCCGGCTCCACCCGGTAGCACGGTCTCTGCTGATGCCTCCACTCCCCTGCTGCACACCTTGGGTGTTTCCATTAGGGAAGCCTCTGTCTGTCCGTGGAGCTCATTCTGGCCCTTGGCACACAGGGGACAGTGAGTAGATAGGGGGACATCTATTTCTCTGAGAGGCCCACAATGCAAATGTGGGGTGGGGGGCCCTTGGATTTGTCCTCACTCTTGCAGACTTTGGGTTGTTCCAAGAGAGAGTCAGAGGTTTGGTTCCGTTCTCAGGGCAGACCTGTATATGGCCATCTTGGGCTCATCCTATGGGAGGGTAGTGTAAGAGGGGACTTCTAAGGGGAGAGTTGGGTCACAGATAACCTGCCACCAAGGCAGCTTTTTCAAGCTTCTCCCAAGCTCTCAGCAGACCTCCCTGGTTCTGGACAAGACACATGCCTGCAGCAGGGCTAGCAGGATACAGGAGGCCCTTAGCAAGAAAGGAACAGTGTCTTTGCTGGGGACAGGCTCTTCAGTGTCAGCTCAGCCCTCCTATGGGATTGGTCTGTGTACACTGAGAGAGAGAGAGTGTGTGTGTGTGTGTGTGTGTATATATATATATTAACCTCTGAAATATAGACATTAAGGGTTTACATGGTAGCAATAAATGGTAGCTTCTTTCTGAAAAAATGATGAAATGCTTCCCATACAACTAAAATGCACAGCCTTCCTTGTACTTGGGGTAGCCCCAGTGTCTGACATTGGCAACATGCTCGCTCATTTTAGAAGTTGTCCAAGTCTCCCATGAGCCTCCCAGCACCTCTGACTAGGTGACATGGCCATCATTATCCCATTCCATGAACCTGAGATGCCTTGGGCTCTCAGTGGAACTCTGGTTTCCTGCGTCTTCCCCCAGCTTGGAACCCTCAACTCAGAAAGGCAGCACTGTTTTACATCGTCACACTCTGGAGTCACTTGTTACGACAACACTCAACTATCCTCCACTGTGGCTTTTCAAAAAGCATGCCAGCTTGCGTGGGGGAGGGCCGCCTTTGAGGGACAGTCACCTCCTGTTGCCGTTGCTTCCACAGGTTGTGGAATCCTGCCTGGAGGGGGTCTGTAAGCCTGACCCCAGGATCTACAAGCTGTGCTTGGAGCGGCTTGGCGTGCAGCCCTCTGAGTCCATCTTCCTTGATGATCTTGGACCAAATCTAAAAGCGGCAGCCAGCCTCGGTATCCGCACCCTGAAGGTAACGATCGCCAGCAATCCCTGAGAGTCACCGTTGGTGGAGCCCTGCTGTGTGCTTACCAGTGGGAGCGTTTCCCTGAGTCCTTCTACGTGCAGATCTGGAGCCATCTTAGTCGTCTTTCTGCACGCTGCTCAGTCGTCAGGATTTTCATTAAGAGAAATCTATCTGTGTGACTAGCTGCTTGTATTTTTCAGTTGGAGGCAAGACAGATCAAACACGTATTAAGAAGGCAGTTTGAGAAGAGCTATAAGCCAGGAGGTGAAGGGCAGGGTTAAGACACTTAGGTGGCCACCAGCCTGTCCAGGTGATGTTGCCTTGGTTGGGGAACCTGCAGCTGCCAGCCACACGGGCCCCCCAGAGTCAGGGCTGTGAAGGGTGGTCTTGACCCAGGTTCTGCATTTGGGTTTCCATTATTAAGCTGATGGGACCAGAGGGACTAAGTGGATAAGGTGACACCATCTCCTGCCCTCTCAGTACCAGGGAGTGTCACAGACTTTTAAGTGGCATTCTTCCCAGCAGATAGCAGTTTCATGTGGTGGAATTAATGGGAATAGGAAACTTACTCTCCTGTTGCCTCATCAGCAGAATGTCCCCGCTCAGAGAACTGACTGCTTGATGTTTCTCTTTAGAAAGTGCCCTCTTAGAGAACAGACAGGAGGAGAGGTCAGGGTGGACTGGTAGTACATGCTCGGTATTCTCTTTGAAACCAGGTTAATGACCCAGAAACAGCAGTCAAGGAATTAGAAACACTTTTGGGTTTTACACTGAGAATGGTTGTTCCAAACACTTGCCCTGTGAGAAAGACAATGGGAATTCCGGAAGAGTCCTTGAAGAAGTACCTCAGAGGCTTACTGGGTACCCACACCACAGGTATTTCACCTCTTGTATTTTGGTCACTCTTCGCAAGGCCAGGCTCCCAGCCTGGTTTTTACTTTCAAAGCCCAGTGGAATATGCCAGAAACAAGGAAGCAATGTGGTGAGGAAAACATCATCAGGCCTAGTGTGTCTGAGTGCTGCTTCTAGTTTTACTTAGGAGAAAGCAGTCCCCTCCTTTTCTATGGATCCAAAACCCTCACCCCGTCTCCCATCTGAGGGTATGGTGTGGCTGCAACAGCCTGCAAGGAGCACGGGGATCAGGGATCGCAGGATGTGCTCAGAGGAGCATTTCTGTGTTTCTAACTTTTGAGACGAGGGGCAGATGACTTGAGAGTTGCATGGGTTTCAAATGGAACGAGCTGTCTCCATCCTTTTGAAGGTCCCACTCTCACGCTTCACATTCCACCCTCAGAGTATCAGGTGCCCTGTGACCATCTGAAGAAATTCCTACTTGGTGATAAACTTTCAGGAGCCCTGGTAGCACTAGTTAAAACACTCTGCTGCCAGCTGAAAGGTCGGTGGTTGAAAACCCACCAGCAGCTCTGGGGGAGGACGATGAGGCAGTCTGCTCCCGTGAAGAGTGACCGCCTTGGAGACCCAGTGAGGAAACTCTCCTCTGTCCTGTGGGGTCGCTGTGAGTTGGAATCTACTCGATGGTAAGGGGTTTGGTTTTTTGGTTGGATAAAGTTTTGTCTCAACCTCTTGATCCTTGAAAAAAGATTCGTTATTTGGGGAGCACGCTGCTTGCCAGTGACTGGAGCCTGGGTGGTACTCCACAAAGCTGAGGGCAGGCCCACTTGGCCAACCTCCATTTGCTCTCCTGACCAAGTTAAAGGCATCAGTGTCCAGAATCCAGTCTTGTAATGAAGCAGTGGGTTAACTGGCTTTGTAGCAGCCAGGATGCTTCTGCAGGGAGCCAATGAACTCAGCTGAGTGGGGTGGGGAGTCGCGTCTTCTGAAGGCGATGGGCTCATCCGGGCGGCCCCTGCATAGCTCCTTTCACTGCCACATCAGTGGCAGGCAGGTCTGGCTGTGCACAGACAAGGGCAGTGTCCATCCTCCGTCACGAGGACGGGCTGCCACAGCTGGCGTGCACTTGACACCCCCAACTGAAGAGCTGCTCTTCGTAGTAGGATTCGGCCAGAAGGACAGAAACAAACACTGGACAAAGCAAGGGACGTGTGGTGTCAGTCACAGAGCATCAGCCACACTGTCGCAGCTTGTGACTCGGCCCACATTGGCACTGGGGTCCAGGACTCGGCCACTCCGGTACCCAACGAGGAGGAGCTTTGCTTCCAGGGAGTTCCACATGGGAACATCCTACCTCCTACATGAGCACTCACAGAAAGAAGGGTTCTCTGCCCAGCTCCATCCTCCAGATCGGTTTGACTTTCATTTCCAAACCCTGCAGGTCCGCTGGAACTTCTCCAGTTCGGTCATGGGCAGTCAAACCCAACTTACTACATCAGGCTGGCCGACCAACGGCTGGTTCTGAGGAAGAAGCCCCCGGGGAAGCTTCTGCCACTGGCCCACGCTGTAGAGAGGGAGTTTAGGTAAGTTCTCAGGGCCCCAGCAACAAGCTCAGCACTGAGTGGACAAGTCAGCTGCCATCAAGTTGATTCCAAGTCACAGCGAACTTATAAAACAGTAGAACTGCCCCGAGAGGGTTTCCCAGGCTAATCATTGCAGAAGCAGACTGCCTCCTCTTTGTCCTGTGGAGCAGCTGGTAAGTTCAAACAACTGACTTCGGTTAGCAGCATCAGTGAGCACGTGAGCACTGTGCCACCTGGGCTTCTAAGCAGACAGGTTGACACTGTGGAAAAGTGCCTTGAGACATTGAAAAATACATTTATGACTCTTAGAGTTACTTCACATAAGAACGTGGAACATAATTTTGTTCAGAAGTTTGTTTTTTCTATAGATTGGACTAGACGCTTCTAGAACTACGAGATGAAAAAGACGGTGTTGAGATAGACTTTAGTCATAAAATCAATACATTAATGGGCCTGTAGATAAAATGTGCTTGGCTGCTAACCAGAAGGTGGGTGGGTCAAGTCTGCCCAGAGGCCTGGTGACCTACTTCAGAAAAATCAGTCGTTGAAAACTGAGGGGGGGGGGCAGTCTGCTCTCACCCACACGGGGGCGCCAGTGAGCATCGACTCCACGGCTGCATGGCTTGAATTGGTAACTGTTGACGCTGGGTGGTGAGGACTGGGGCCTCATCATACCATTCTCCTCACCTACTTTTATGTATGTTTGAAATTTTCCAAATAGTTAAAAAAAAATTTTTTTTCCCCTTAAATTTATTCAATGTAGTTTCTTTTGTAAATAGAATGTTTTAAACTTAAAACTTGGAGGGTAGAGTCCCCTCAGAGGTGGGCAGCCTGGCAGTGTTCTTCTCAAAAGTCAGTCACTGGAAACCCTATGGAGGGCAGTTCGAGTCCCACCCACCTGAGGTTGCCATGAGTCAGGGAGACTCGGCAGCAGCTGGTTTCGGCAGGAACATCGGAGAGAGTGTGGAGGAAAGTAGTGCCGCACACTTGTTCTTCTTGCTTAGTATCTCTCCTTCTGACGCTCTGGTTCCTAGAATTTGACTTCTCCGAGTGCTCCATGGACTGGTGATTACTAAACCTTATAGGTTCTTTGGAGGAGATGACCAGTAGCTGGTTTTGGAGTCTTTATATACGTGCATAGCTAATACCGTGTTTGTATTTGTAGGTAGAGAGACCCTAAAAATGTAAGGCCACCACTCTGTGTTTGTAAACTCCAACTACTTCCAAAACTACCGAGGAATTCTGGGGTGCCAGGACGACATTCACAACCCCCACTAGTGCATACCAATTCCATTTTAGAATGTGCACTTGAGTTGAACATGCATTGAGGATAAAACATAATATAGCTGATGAAAATGCCAAATGTAAATCTGAACAGCTGTTCTGGAAGAAGGAGCTCTGGTTGCACAGTGGGGAAGGCATGTAGCTGCTAATCAGATCACTAGTTCAAACCCACCAGCTGCTCTGTGGGAAGAAGATGAGGCAATCTACTTCTGTAAAGATTAACAGCCTTGGAAACCCAGTGGGGGGTGCTATGACGATAGCAGTGCGTTTGGTTGTTTTGGTTTGGCTCTGAAAACAGCAGGACACAACTTACTAAAAGCTTTAGTGTATATATACCTTTAGACCAAATCATTCCAATCCTGGGTGTCTATCAGAAGGAGGTAAGGGTAAATAGGGGAGAAAAGCATCATGCATTAATATACTCATCCCAGTGTTGCTTATAATACAGTAAGTTCCCCAGGGTTGCAAGTGTCTGACTTAACGGACAACTCATACTTGACCTTTAATCTTACATAAATTTGCCTTCACTTTGAAATGATTGCACCAACCCCTACTTGCAACAAATTCTTCACCATAGTCACCTTTACTTCCCGCATGTACAGCTTTTAAATCATTGAAAAGGCTTTGAGCTTTTTCTTGTACTAAAACGAAACCAAATTCATGTCCTCGAGTCTATTCAACTCATAGCCACCCCTCCTTGGGTTTCCAAGGCGGTATTTCTACAGAAGTAGATTACCCAACCTTCCTTCCGAGGAGTAGCTGGCTGGTGGGTTGAACCGCCAGCCTTCTGGTTAGCAGTCAGGTGCCTTTAGACATTATGCCACCAGAGCTCCGCATCTGTTCTAATTACCTACAAATTTGACTTAAAAACACACATAGGAATGGATCTAGCTTATCACTTAGGGATTGACTGTAATGAAAAATTAGAAATACCCTCCAGGTATGGTAATAGGGGAATGAACCCATCGTTGTGGCCAGGAGGATGCAGTGTGCAGCCTGGCCACCTATCTGGGTCTTGTGCTCATCCGTAGAACCAGGGGTTGAGTCAGCCTGACTCAGACCATGTGGACTGACAGTGGAGGAGGGCTGTTTTTCAAAGGACAGTTAAGGTGTTATCAGAACATGAAGAAAAACAAGGACACAGGCAAAAACTGTAGCCAAGTACTGATGATAAGACTGGGGCCTGTGGGTAGCTATTTTTCCATTAATTTTTCTGCCCTTAAATGTTTGATAGAATTCACCAGTAAACCATCTGAGCCTTGAATTTTCTTTGAGAGTTTTTTGCTTATGAATTTAATTTCTTTAATAGATACAAGGTTATTCAGATATTTTATCTTGTGTTAGTTTTGGTTAAGTTGTAATTTTTAAGGAATTAGTCCTTGAAAATTTGTCCATCCAAGCTGTTAAACTTCTTGTTGATAATATTTAACAATATTCCCTTATTATCCTTGCTATGTAAGCAGGATCTGTAGTGATGGCCCCTCCTGGCATTGACTGATAATTTGTGTTTCCTCTCTCTTTAGTCATGGTGGGGATTTATCAATTGTGTTGATCTTTTTGAAAAACCAGTGTTTGATTTTGTTAACTTTTTCTGTTGTTTATTTTCTGTTTTATCCATTTCTGCTCTTACTCCTTTCCATCCACTTCCTCTGCATTTATCTGTTTTCACCTTAAAGTCTTACCTCAGTCGTTGATGTTAAATCTTATTTTCTATTAGCATTTAAAGCTATAACTTTCTGTCTAAGCATTTCCTGAACTGTATTCCACAAAATTTGGCATGTTAGATTGTCATTGTTGGTCAATCTGACAAATTTTCTTATTTCCCTTGTGATTTCTTCTTTGACATACAGGTTCTATAGACGTGTATTTCCAAATATTTTAAGTTTATTCTAGATATCCTGTATTAATGATTTCAATTCCATTGATATCTGAGATACTAGGAAATTTACTGAGACTTAGACTTAGTTCATGGGCCAGCACATGCCTCATTTTGGTGAACCTAGTGTGTGCACTTGAGAAGTGTGTGTATTCTGCAGTTGCTGGGTGATGTTTTATAAATGGTAATTAGGTCAGGTTGGTTGGTAGCACTGTTCAGAGCTATGTCTTCACTGATTTTTCTTTTTTGTCTAGTTGTTCTACCAGTTGAGAAGTGGGTATTGAAATCTCAATTATGACTGTGGTCTTGTTCATTTCTCTCTTTAATTCTGATCATGTTTGTTTTGAGTATTTTGAAGCTCTATTATTGGGTGCATACACATTTATGACGGTTATGTCTTCCTGAGGAATTAACTTCTCTCATTTTGGAACACTCCTCTTTGTTTCTGGTAATACTCTGTCTTGACAGCTACTTCATGGCTAGTAGTGTAGTTATGCCCGCTTTCTCATGTGGTGACTGACTGCATGGTACCCCTGTTCCTTCATTTGCAGTCTCTCTGGGTTTTTATATTTAGTGCATTTCTCTTGTAGGCAACACATGTTAGGTCTTGCTTTTCTGTCCAGTCTGACAGTGTCTTAATTGGAGTGTTTAGTCTATGAAATGTAACACAGTTACTGACATTTAGATTTTGCTATTTGTTTTTTGTTTGTCCATCTGTGTTTGTCCATCTTCTTTGGGTTAACTGGATACTTTTTAGAATTCCATTTTAATTTCTGCATTTACTGATTTCTAAATCAGAAAAATAATTTCAGGGAAGTCTCATCAGGTCAGCCAGTAGTTGACATCATTTTTATTTGTTCCGACAGGATCATGAAAGCCCTTTCCGGTGCTGGAGTGCCTGTCCCCAAAGTTCTTGACCTCTGTGAAGATTCCAGGTAATGTACAGACTTATTCCCATGATATAGTCAAGGTGTTAGTGGGAAAACCCTGTATATCTACTAACTCATACTGCAGTTTGTTAAAGTAAAAAAGGCAGTTTGAGTAGAAGAGAAGATACCTTAATAGCAACCTCCCCCAGGAGGCCACAGATCTTAGGCAGATATTTCAGTTACACTGAAAGGTAAAGAAATGTCTGTTTGGTGAAAATTGGCAGGAAAGATTTTTTTTTTTTTTTTTTTACATTTGAAAACTATATACCATTTAGTTCCATTCCACTAGTTTAAACTTTGTGTTTGTGTGTGTTTTGTTATCATGGTCTTTCTAAACTGCTTTGTAACATGCTTTTTGAATGTCTGTTTTTCCCTTGGGAGCTCTGGTGGTGCAGTGCCTAAGGCATTTGGCTGCTAACCAGAAGGCTGGCAGTTCAAACCCACCAGCCACTCCTCGGAAGGAAGGTTGGCCAATCTACTTCCAAAGTGATACTGCCTCAGAAACCCAAGGATACAATTCTACGGCAGTGGGTTATTTTTCCCTTAACTTTTTATTTATGAGCATTTTGAAATGTATAGAAAATTTGAAGGGAGAGATAATAGTATAAAGAACACCCATTCACTCTCATCTGGATTGAAACATTGTTAACTTTTTGCCACATTTTCTGTTTATGTGTGTGTGTGTATGTATGTGTGGGATACACATATAAAGGAACCCTGGTGGCACAGGGATTAAGCACTTGGCTGCTAACCAAAAGGTGGGCATTTTGAACTCACCAGCCACTTGAGAAGAAAGATGTGGCAGTCTGCTTCCACGAAGATGACAGCCTTGGAAATTCTACAGGGTAGTTCTACCCTGTCCTATAGAATTGCTACACAACAACACATATATACATACATATATATATATATGTGATTATTTTCTTGGCTGAACCATTTGTAAGTTACAAACACCATGCATCACTAAGAATGAAGACATTTCCTTCCATAACCACAGCATCATTATTATAATGAACTATAATTCTGTATTTCATATCTAACCCATCTCTGACATTCTTAAATTTTATGAAAAAATATCTTTTATAACAATTTTTCAAGTTAGGATGAATTTTCAAAACAACTTTTTAGAGGAATAACCAATTTCTATTAATAACTAAAACATTAATGACAGTTCCGTGGGTCCCCTTGATACTCAGGATGTTATAGGTGTCATTCCTACCACCAAATAGTGACAGAAATAACTTTGGTAACAAGAAGAGGTGGTTAAAACCAGACACTGTTCCAGGCACTCCCTATATATCCACTCCCTTAATTCTGCTGACAGCTGCCCTTTGAAGTATGTACATTGAAAAAACCAAGCTCAGGTGCAAAAGATCATGCTGCTGGTAAGGGGCAGAGATGGGATTTGAACCTGGTTCTCTGTGACTCCAAAGCCCCTGTTCTCCACCATGCTTCTTTTCTCTGTTCTTGCACCTAAACTCATTCTGATGCTGTCTCTCACACAGACATATAGCAAGGGGTGTGTGTGGACTGACGGGTGTGTGGGGGTGGATGGACTGGGGAGGGTACTGTGTACGCCCTGTGCTCACGTGAAAGGAGGAGGGATAGGGCCAGCTGAACTCTTCACCCGTGTGCAGACCACACACGCAGGGCAGTTACACAGGGTAGTGCCATCACTAACAGCCTGCCATGTTACGAATCAGGCCCTGGAAATCCCTGTCTGTGTGCCCCCCAGTGTCATCGGCACCCCCTTCTATTTGATGGAGTACTGCCCGGGTCTCATCTACAAAGACCCCTCTCTGCCAGGCTTGGAGCCCAGCCAGAGGCGGGCTGTCTACACTGCCATGAACAGAGTCTTGTGCCAGATTCACAGTGTGGACCTCACAGCTGCGGGCCTGGGGGACTATGGGAAAAAAGGTGAGAAGAAGCCAGCCTGTCTCCCACGTTGCTTGTTTGCTCTCTAGGGGTCTGCTTTTAGGATCTGCATACCCCTAATGGACACTTTGCTACAGCCTAGCAGGCTTGCTGACTTCCCACCCCTTATTCTAAGTTCCTACCTTGCTAGCACCCCATTCCTGGAACCAATTTTTATATTAGTCAGGACTTTAAAGTTGCAAATTTCAGAAACCCAATCTAAACTGGCTGAATTTTAAAAACAAAGTAACTAGAAAGTCCAGGTATTGGGCTGACATCAGACCCAGCATCCAGGGGTTCAGACAATGCTGGAATCAGTTTCTCTCTGTTAGTTCTGCTTCCTTCTCTTTTGGGTTCATTCTTAATCAAGTTTTTCTACTTTGGTAACAAGGTTGCCACCACCAGCTCCAGATAATCAAACCCGGGCCAGAGAAAGAGCAGCTTGCCCCACTTGGTTCATGGCCCTAGTTCTGAACAAATCACAGGCCATTATGAATTTTAACATTTGTTAACTTTTGCCATGTTCCCTTTTTATCTCTCTCCACACACACACACACACACATACACACACAGAGAGAGAAAGATGTAGAACTTCCTGTGTACCAGGAACAGTCCCAAGGGCTTTTCATATTTTATCCTCCAAACAGCTCTTTGAGGACCATTTCATAAGTGAGGAGACTGAGGCACAGAGAGGTTATGTAAACTGCCTGACATCACACAGCCAAAGAATGGCAGAGCTGGGCTTCAAACCCAGGCAGTCAGCTCTGGCGTCCATGCTCTTAGCCAACCAGTGTTTAGCTGAAGAGGAATTATTAAAACAACTGTTGTTGTTGTTAATTGAGTGCCATGAAGTCATAACGACCCTATGTACAACAGAGCAAAGCACTGCCCTCTCCTGGGCTACCCTCATAATTTCTGCCACATTTGAGCCCACTGTTGCCGCAGTGTCAGTCCATCTCAGTGAGGGGCTTCCTCTTTTTTTGCTCATCCTCTACTTTACCAACATGATGTTCTTCTCCAACGATTGTTCCCTCTTGAGAACGTGACCAAGGTTCGTGAGATGAAGTCTCACCATGCTCGCTTCTAAGGAGCATTCCGCCTGTACTTCCGAGACAGATTAGTTTGTTCTTCTGTAGCCCTCGTTATATTCAATATTGTTCACCAACACCATACTTCAAAGGCATCAGTTCTTCTTTGGTCTTCCTTATTCATTGCCCAGCTCTCACATGCATGTGAAGTGATTGAGAACACCATGGCTTGGGTGAGGTGCACCTTAGTCCTCAAAGTGACAACTTTGCTTTTGAACACTTCAAAGAGGTCTTTTACAGCAGATTTGCCCAATGCAATACATCATTTGATTTCTCGACTCCTGCTTTCGTGGGTGTTGATTGTGGATCTAGAAAAGTGAGACCTCGACAGCTCCAGTTATGAGGATGTTGCTCACTGGTCTGAAAGCTGTGAGGAGGCGCAGAGGCTCTCCGCAGGCCACAGGCTGGGCTTGCAGGCTGTGCAGTGGAACCATGCGCAGACCAAGATTCCCCCTAAGACAAGACAGCTGGTGGCTTCCCTGTTGGGGCAGCAGGACCGTCCTGTGGAAACGTCTCTGGTCCTGGAAGCACTTTTGCAGTAGGTGTTGCACCTCAGACCATTGCAAATGCCTTTGCTGCACCGATGAACTTTCAAAACCCTCTCAGGCTTCAAATTTCCCCACTTATTTCCCAGATAGCTTTTGTAAGTTGTTCTTTTAC
>NW_006921635.1:5791392-5795223 GCF_000298275.1 Orycteropus afer afer
TCTCCAGTTCTACCCCAGCCTTCTGTCACCTTCTGTCAAACAAGGAGGGGCTCCAAGGCTGGGCTTCATGGGGTCTGAGATATATTCAAAATGTTACAAAGAAGATATCAACCAAAACCAAATCCACTGCTATTAAGTCAATTTCAACTCACAGCAACCCTACCAGACAGTAGAACTGCCCCATACAGTGTCTAAGGCTATAATCTTTACAGAGGCAGACTGCCACATCTTTCTCCCACAGTGGCTGGTGGGTTTAAATCACTGACCTTTTGGTTAGCAGCCGAGTACCTAATCACTGCGCTACCACGGCTCCTCAAAGAATGTATAAGAGACATAGAAACATAACAAAATGGCAGAAACAGTCCTTCCTTATCTGTAATTACCATGAATGTGCATAGTTTCACTGCTCCAATCAAAAGGCACAGCATAGCAGAACGGATTAAAAACAAGATCCATCCATACGCTTTTTGCAAGAAGCATCTCTTAAGCACAAAGACTAGTGTGAAAGTGACAGGATGGAAAACAATATTCCATTTACAAAACAGTAACTAAGAGATCTGGAGTGGCATTTTTCATATCAGATAAAATAGACTTCAAATCAAAAATCTATTGTAAAAGACAAAGAAGAATATTATACAATGATCAGAGGGTCGATTCATCAAGAAGATATGACGATTACAAATACATATGCACCTAACTTCAGAGCCCCAGATACATGAAGCTAAATGCCGAGTGTCTGCATTTCTCTGGGGAGAGGAAGCCCTCCATTAGATGGTTAGAGGGGTCGGTGGCCTGGAAGGGGTCCGGGCCCACTGCCTCTGGGGCAGTGCGAGTCTAACTGCTCTGCTTCAGACACAGGGAACACGGAGCCTCAGAGGCCTGCTGACTGCTGCCGCCGCTGGAGAGCAGGGCCCCCTGCTGCTCTGCCCGCGCCTGGGCCGCCTGCCCACTGAGGCCTGTGGTGCTGGCCACGGCTCCGCTGCCCCGGCCCTCGGGGAGTGCTCCAACTGCAGTCTGCTCTCGCCAGCCTGCCTCGTCACATGCCACCAACATCGAGTCTTCCATCAGAGAGGAGACCGGCTGCCACGTCATAAACGGTCACAAGTGGTGGATCTCAGGTATCTGGCTGAAATGTGCTTGTCAGCTACCCGTCAGCGGGTCTGTGTTAACGGGCATTTCTCTCTGTCCCTCTCATGCCCAATGGCAGGAACCACTTTCCAGTGGACACAGGCCACGGGAGCAAGCCCTGTGAGACCAGCACCACCACATGGAGACTTGGTTTCAAGGGCTGCGGGGCCGCAGATGTGACAGGGCCCCCTGCATGCATGACTCCAGGAGTCTCTTGTTTGTTCCTTCCTGCTCCCCATGCTGCCGTGGGCACCTCCTTCTGGAACTTCACTGCCTCTGTGGCTTTCCTTGCTCCTGGACTGGCTCTGTAAGACCCTGAGGGCTGTGTCAGCAGGATGCTGGATAGGTGCAGCAGACCCTCCGGATGAAGATGGAGTAGGAAGGCAGGCCTGGCTGGCGGCTTCCCGAAATCAGCCAGTGAAACCCTCAGAGCACAACGGAGGCTCCCAGCCAATCACGGGGATGGCGCAGGACCGGGCGGCGTTTCCTCCTGTGGTGCATGCGCTTGCCGGGAGCAGGGAGGCAACCGCACTGAAGGGTTCCCGAGCTCATGGAGCTACCTCTGCAGGCACCCCTCAGGCCTGCCCCCGCACCTCCCCAGGAGGCAGGGTGCGCATGCCCGGTTTTACAGGGGAGGAAGCTGGGACTCAGAGTGACTGGCCTGAGGTAGTAACCCCTGCCAGTGCACAGGGAACCCGAATCACAGGTCGGCCCGATCTGAAGGGCGCCGTGTTCACGCGGCCGTGGAAGCAGAGCAGAAGCTCGGCAAAGACACAGCAGCAGCATCCAGCCTCTGGTCTCTAGATTCCGGGTTCACTTCCACCTGCTGCTGCTTTTTAAAAGAATTGCTCTGAAGAGTTTTGGATTCATTCTTCACAGAACAACGTCAATTGCTCATATTTCTGGTCAAGAGCCTGCAGACCCTCGGAGCACGCTGAGGTCCCCACAGCTGTCCACTGGCTGCCTCTGCTGTCCCTGTGCCAGGCCTGCGGGGGGCAATGGGGCCCAATGGCCCTAGCATCAGTGATGAGGCCTATCTCTTCCTGGCATGCATCCTGGATCCTCGCTGCCAACTCTGCGTGTTTCTGGGGAAAACAGACCCGCAGGGCCTGTGCCACTGGCAGCAGTCGGTGCCCCTGGTCTCCATGGAGACCCTGGGGACCAAAGTCATCCAGCCCCTGACAGTACAGACTGGAGGATGCACCAGGTCCCCCCGCCTGTCTCAGCAGCGCCTCTGGGTGGTGGGGCTGGTCCTCAGGGAAGTGGCTCTGGACAGCCCTTGCTCAGCTCCGGCTGGGACAGCCCCGGAGGACAGCTCGGCCCTGCAGTCACCTCATCCCAACGTAGCAACCACGTGCACGGACTGTAGACCAGCACTCGGCATATTTCCTTCCGAGAAGCCAAGCCGAAATCTGTGCGAGAGCAGCAGGCTCCCCAGGGCGGAGGAAGGAAGCAGGGAATGCCTCTCCACGCAGCCTGTTCTGGTCACTGCCCGCGACGGCCCCGGGGTGCGGAGTTTCACCGGGCTGCTTCTCAGCCCCAAACACTCACACTGTCCTGACAGCTTCTCCGCAGAGTAACTACATCTTCGGAGCACAGACCACGAGGGAGCTTCAGCGTAAGGCACAGTCATGTGTCCTAAAAGGAATGGGGAATACTCACTCGGCGTTGTCTAGCCAAACCGCTCCTGCCGTCCTCTTCACCCGGGTCGCAGTTTTAAGTAAAAGCAGGAGTCCTGCCAGCCTGTAAGGTCATGTGATGCAAGGGTGAGGCCGTCAGCAGAGTACAGGTACAGCAGGCCACTCCCAGGGACGTGTCTGGGTCTTGGCCATGGTAACGTTCTGTTTGAGGATGTGCACATGCCCAAGGAGAACATGGTCTCGGCCCGGCCGTGGCTTTGAGGTCACCCAGAGCAGACTGGGGCCCGGCAGGATCCACCACTGCATGCGGCTGATTGGGTCCCCAGAGAGGGCCCTGGCGCTCATGGAGGCCTGCGGGAGTTATGGTAACACACAGCCTCCCCTTGCTCCCTCCACGGACCCAGGACCATAAACCCTGTTTCTGAAGGCACAGTTAGCAGGTGAAGTAAGCTACAGTCCTTGCCAAGAAGACATCACGTCTTTGCTTTGCACTTGCTCCTTTGCTGAAGTTTGAAATGCAGGGCAGAATGGGCCCCGCTCTGTCCCTGTGAGCAGAAGGAGCAGGCCCAGCTCTGTGGCAGCGGAGGGCAGTGTTCTAAGGTTCAAAGGCGCCCAGCTGCCAGAAGCCATGCCTGCTCCCAGCACGTCTTTCGAACTCAGATACAGGAGAAGCCATGAATGTTTTGGTTCCTGGGTTCTGGCCCCAGCCTCATAGCACCCCCTTCCCAGCAGGCTAGAGGGCTGGCCCCCTCCCCTCAGCTTCTTCTACCAAGACTGCCGCCCGCCTAGAAGCCGAGGGAAAGGCAGCTGTTGATCAAACCCAGGAGCTTTTGCCAAGAACAGGAATTTAAATCCGTAGTAGTGATTGCACAAAGATGCAGCAAACCTTTGAGATCAAATGTCGCCAAAGAAACAATACAAAGAACAGTGCAGAGAATCAAACGTTTTGCTTACTGAGCAGACCATCTTGTGTTTTAACCCTTTGAGTTGAGACTGACCAGTTCTTTTTTCATTGAAAATAAAATGTTCCTCTCCGCTGAGTCAGGGCAGGTACCTCCATAAA
>NW_006921635.1:5795828-5817708 GCF_000298275.1 Orycteropus afer afer
CACTATGCTACCAGAGCTCCTAATGTATATTCGTACAAAAAGGTCTAGAGGGATACCACCATTACTAACTGTACATAACTAGATAGGAGGATTCTGGGTCTTTTTTTTTTTAATCTGAAAATTCCTTTTTCCTGCCATGAGGTATATTATTGCTGTATCAGTTGTTTTACGGAGAAAAAGAATACCTGCAGCCTTTTCTGATGCCTTGTGTCTTTCAAAGACCAAAGTCGCCGTCACAGGTGCGAGTTCCCTGCCCAGGGCTCTAGCACCAGCACTCCTCCCCGAGGCGCTGTGGGCCACGCGCCGGTGCTGGGTCGGCAGAGAGCGCCCCCGGCTCCGCAGCCGACTGCTGTGCCAGCTGCTGACGGTGACCTTAGCAGAGCTGCCTTCCACCCTGCAGCTCAGAAGTCTCTTTTCACACACTACAGACCGAAACATCGGCATCTGTCACACAGCCTTACCCTGCTGCAAGGTGGGACTCAGACCCCCTTGGGCTGCACAGCAGTGGCTTTGGGTGTGTCTACCATGCACTGAGGATACACAGAAAGCCCTGGGAGGGTGTGTGCAGGGACATGCCTCACACCAATCCCACAGCCACTGGTTGTGTTTGTTAACAACTCTTTATCTCATACTTACTGTTGATAAACTCCACTTAACACTGATTTAATAAAAAAAAAAAAAGGTAGTGTTGGGCCAGCTGCCCCTCAGCTAGGAAGAGTGCTCCTTGCCTGGGGCTGGCCTTGCCCTCCTGCCCCGAGGCAGCCGAGCAAGGTTCCTGGCGGCACTTTGCACAGTCACTGGCGCAGTGGGTTGGAGTGCTGTCTGCCCCTGCCACTTCTCCCTGGGAACCTGGGGCTTGGGAGTGGGAGGTAACTACAGGCCTCTGTCTCCCAATGTCCTGCCCTGCCCCCGAGCGAGGCCTGCCCTCTCCTGTGTGTGTGTGCACTCCTCCCCATGCCTCTCAGTGGTGGTGGGACCCTCAGCCCAGCATGTCCTCAGCCCCATGTCTCCTGTGTCAACAGGTGAAGCCCTGAGTGGCCTTTGGGAAACCCCTGGTGGAGCAGGGCACGCTCCTGGCTGACATCGCCCAGTCGCGAGTGGAGATGGAGCTGGCCCGACTGCTGGTGCTCAAAGCTGCCCACTTCATGGATGTGACCGGAAATAAAGTAGGAGGCTGAGGGGGCTCCTTGGAGGGTCTTACAGGTAATAGAGGCCCTGAAGGAGGGAATTATCTGGGGAAGCTATAGATACTGACCTTGACGTGGTGAACTTCTGGGTCCCAGTCAATGGGCCTGATAGGAACACATGGCCCCTTGGCCTCAGCCCACGCAGGCCTGGACTCCCAGGCTGTGTTTGTGTCCAAACCAAGAAACCAAACTCGCTGTTGAGTCAGATCCAACTCATAGCAACCCCTCCATGGGTTTCCGAAGCAGTATCACTATGGAAGTAGATTGCCCAGTCTTCCTTCTGAGGAGTGGCTGGTGGGTTAGAACCACCATCCTTCTGGTTAGCAGTCAGATACTTTAGGCACTACACCTCCAGAGCTTCTGTGTTGGCATCAGTGATGGGCAAACTAAGAGTAAGTAGGGGAGAAGGGACATCTCGACACCTTTCGTCACCGACGCTACGCTCATACACCCTTGGGTTTAGGGAGGGCTTATAGTCCAGCGGACCGGCCATCTCTGTTCAGCTGTTGGTTTTACTTCCCTCTGTCTGATGGATTGATCACCAAGGATTCTACCCACAGGCATGCCCTCGTGACCCGTCCTCTCCTCTTCCTTGCAGGCTTCAGCCTTGGACATTGCCATGATTAAAATGGTAGCTCCATCCACGGCCTGGTGAGTAATGGATCGAGCGACTCAGGTGAACATGGCCACAGGTGTGGGTGTGTCTGAACCATTCACAGCAAGTACAGCACTTGCCTCAGCTCCCCAAGCTCCATGAGCTCCCGTGTGGCCCTCTGTCGCCTGCATAGTGTGCATAGTTGTTTCCTGTTCCTTCTCAGAACCCCTGGGCGGCGGGCCCGCCAGTGATCCCCACAGAAAGGTCAAGTGTCCAAGGTCACTGAGCTTGCAAGTGGCTGGACGTGGATGATGTGACGGTAGGCCCCTCCCACAGCTTACAGCTGGCCCCAAGGGAGATTTCCCGGTGGGAACTCACCCTGCCACCCTGCAGGGTAAACTCGGTGAGGATGGTATGCACAGAGCAGCAAGTGGGACCCCACTCAGGTCTTCCGGAACATCTGTTAGGGCCGGTGTCATCGTCCCAGAACATTCAGTGCCAAGCAGGCTGGCTGTGGCCCGAGGCCTCGGAGACAGGGCTCACCCAGGGCTTCCTCCCTGTGTCTTCCTGGCCTTCAGAGCAGCCGGGCTGAGCAGCGACTACCCTTTGGCTCAGTTCTTCGCCTGGGCTCGAGCACTGCACTTTGCTGACGGGCCCTATGAAGTACAACAGGTGGCAGTGGCCAAAATGGAAGTGAAGACTCACGCTTAGGCCTGTGGACTGCAGGAGCCAAGGGTCCCTGCTGTGCTGGGCCAGCGGCCACCTACAGCTTGGATCCCACAGCGTGAAAGGTCCAGCCCAGCAGCTGATTCTCCCAGGCCAGTCACTGTGCACACACTCACCCTCCTGGGATCCTCGTGGAGGACATTTCTGTGAAAGCCCCGAGTTTGCTATTTCAGGCCAGAGGGGTTTAGCCGGCAGCTGGAGGGGGTTGGTACAGAGCCTGGGAAGCTGATTTTCAGGCTTGATGGCGGGCTAGGCACCAACATTCCCTCTCTCAGGCTGTGGAGTGTGAGGCTGTGGGAACCTGGGCTCTGTCCAGGTCCACATGCCCATGTTTGGTCTAGAAACAGCCCCATGGGCCCTCCCGAAAGCCGAGGGCCAGGGCACTGCTAGCAATGGATGAAACCCATATCAGGACATTTGCTTGAATGTCCGTCACATGGAACACTAATGTGATTTTGGAAAGGGCCTTTGGGGACATAAAAGAATAATTAAAAAATCCGAAACTCTTTGCGCCTTCTTTGTCATGCAGACAACTGGGGAGTAAATGCTTATGTCCTATCCTCTGTCTCGGCACCTGTGTGGCCACCTGGCCCCCTGGTCTGTGGGGTCCTGCCAGGGCACCACCCACAGGGAGGGCACACACGCCACCTCACTGCTGCTTAGCTCGCATACTTCTGCTCACCACACTGTCCCCAAGGGAGCTGTGGCTTTCTGGTGTGCCTGGGCCCCAGTGCCTTCCCCCCTACCTCTGTCTGCTCTGGAGTCACGGTCTTCTGACCAAAAACGAAAAACAAACTCACTGCCCGTCAAGTCGATTTGACGCATAGCGACCCCTCCTTGGGTTTCTGAGGCGGTATCACTACGGAAGTAGATTGTAGATTGCCCAACCTTCTTTCCGAGGAGTGGCTGGTGGGTTGAACCACCAGCCTTCTGGTTAGCAGTCAGATATCTTAGGCACTATGCCACCAGAATTCCCCAATAAAGGTTATAATCTTGGAAATCCTGTGGGGGCAGTTCTACTCTGTCCCATAGGATCATTATAAATCAAAATTGACTGGATGGCAACATGTCCCCCACTCCCCCGTGGAGCTTCCTGAGAGGGAAGCTGATTGCCTCAGCTGGAAAAGGAGGAGTTGGGGGCAAAAGAAGCTCCCAGTCCAGGAGAGAGCATCCCCTGCCCAGAAGAAAATCTGGTAATTTCTCCTGATGATTTTGTTTCAAAAGCCAGCTCATCCTGGGAGTACCTCCTAGCTGCCCCATTAGGGGTAAGGCCCGCGGAGGCATTTGCGTGGGGGCTGGGCAGCATGGGAGGGGTGCACAGAGCCCGCTGGCTGCTGAAGTTTCAGGGTGTGTGCAAACAAGGAGGGCAGCTGGGCACAGCTGGACCACATTTCCCTCCTGTTAGGGGGAGGGCTTCCTGTTTGAAAGGTGCTTTGAGTTTCCTCACTTACCATCCATTGTTTGCAAACAAAAAGCTAAGTTAGATTGTTGGTGTCCTGGAATGGACTGAACAACCTCCAGCCTCACAGACCTCACCACTCAGTGACCCTGAAGGAGACCTCAGTTAACCACCTCCTTAGCAAGTAGGTGGAACTGGATTTCTTTTTTATCCAACCTGTAAACACACATGTGGACCGTAACAACGTAATGTTTCAGAGTATTTCAAAGTTCAAACTTGTGCATCTCCTAAAAGGAAATGGAGCAACTATTTCTTACTCGAATGGGGTGCTTCTCCGGAAGAGCACAGGACAACATTTACCCCACGAAAATGTTTCCCACCTCTCCCAACGTGCCACATTCAGAAGAGACATTTTGCTCGCTCACTTTCTCCCCCCTCACTCCCCTGGCCTCTAAGGACACGTTGCTTTTGTCAGCTCTGCTACCGCAAGGAGCCTGCAGACGGGCAGTGGCCTTGCTTGCCGACACTCACTGCCTGGACGCACTCTTTCCCCCTCCTCTGCTGTCAAAACAGGTGCATCTTAGCCACAGAGTGGTTCCTCCCACAGGCTCCTCCTCCTCCTTCACCCTTGGGCTTTGGCTGACACTCATCTGGTTGAAACGCACACATTTGGCCGTAAGTCAGTCCCCCTTCCTAGCCAGTGCCCTGGCACTCCTCCCTGTGTCCCCAATGCCCAGATCCAGGGTGTTTGTGGAATAAAACCGTGTGTAAAATCCCTGCTTCCACCCCTGTCCTCCTGTACTCTTATTTTCCATAGAACAAGAAATGTAAATCAAGCAAGCCATCTGTCCCGAAGTCCTCTCCGCTGCCTGAGACCCTGTCTGTGGCTCTCCGGGCCTGCTGTGTGGGGCTCCCTTCCATCTCTGCAACACAGGCCAGGCTGCTCCCATCTCACCGCCTGTGCAGGTGTGGGCCCCTCCCCTTGGAATGCTCCTCCTTACATTTAAAATGGTAGTAATATTGTACTGTACACAGCAAAATAGGTTCACGTTCAACAGCTTCTACACATATTGCTTATACCCTTCACATTGTGTCAGCATCTTATACATCCTGACCAGCTCCTTCTCATCGTTCAGGTCTCCTGTGTCACTTCCTGACTGATGCTTAAAAGCAGTGCCCTCAAGATATGACAACTTCTTACCCACAACCAAACACCTTTGAGGGAGTGAGTCACTGGGCCTCTGGGCTTGGGACCATAGTCACGGGACATCAAGTTTAAGTGGCATAACATACTATACAAAAAGTCTGTTTTACATCCTACTTTGGTGAGTAGTGACTGGGGTCTTAAAAGCTTGCAAGCAGCCATCTAAGACACAACTATTGGTCTCCCATTTGGAGCTAAAAAAAAGTGAAGAAAATCAAAGATGCATAGAAACAGTCCAAAGGACTAGTGGACCATGGAAACCTCAGCTTACACAACCCTGGGACCAGAAGAACTAGATGGTGTCCAGCTACCACTGCCAGCCACTCAGAAAGGGATCAGTGTAGGAGATCCAGGATAAAGAAGGACAAAAATACGGAAGAAAACTCAGAATCAATAAAAAAAAAAGACCAGGCTTACTGGTCTGACAGAGACTGGTGAAATCTTCGACACTGCGCCCCCCAGTCACCCTTAGAGCCTGGAATTGAACTCTGGCTTAACGTTCAGCTAAACAATAGGCCCACAAAGTGAACAATTACGTGAACAAATACACCAGCGAGGTGCACTTCTTAGAACAATCAACCATGGGAGATCAGAAGGGCAGCATTTGCACAGGGAGAAAGCTCAGAGGGCAGGAATACATTGGAAAGAAGTCACAGGGAAAAGGTAACCACAGGGAGGAAGTGAGAAGGGAGCTGTTCCATTGGAGGGATTACAATCAACGTCAAGAAACATAATGTGTATTAACTTGAATGGAAAATGAATTTGCTTTGTAAACTTTCACCCAAAACACAATAAAAAGGTTTTTTGTTTTCTTTAAAAGTTAAGTAAAAGCAACCATATAACCTCCCTCTTCACTTGCTCCACATTCCTCATCACTGTCTGCACTGGTCTCAGCTGGGTTGCAGTCCGCCTCTCCCACTAGAGTGTAACCTCCAGCGAAGTCAGGGCCAGGGTCGCTCTGGCTCAGGCGTCTACTCCAGCACGCATTAGGGTTTCAGCCTGTGTCTGCTGAGTTCTTGAGGTCAACACCACCTACTTGTTCAGCGGCGGGTGCGGAAGCCGAACGAGAGGGCCAGCTAAGGCAGCAGGCCTCCAGCCCGCAACCCCAATTCCTACCCCTCACCCGGCTCCCATCGGCCTCTGCGTGGGTGGGGGGTAGCAGGCCCGCCCCTGCGCCCCGCCCCGCGCCTGCCCACTCGCGCCCGGCCTGGGCGTGGAGAGGCCTCCAGGCGAGTGGCCCGCGCTGGTCGCAGCCGCACACGCTTCCGGTCCGCACTCCTCTCCAGCCGCAGCATGTTGCGCGCAGCCGCGCTGGCCGCCTCCGGCCTCGGGCCCCGCCTGGGCCGCCGCCTGCTGTCTGCAGCCAGCACCCAGGCGGTGCCAGCCCCCAACCCGCAGCCCGAGGTCTTCTACAACAAGGTGAGTGCACCGCGGCCCCAGCCCAACCCGGCCGCGCTTTGTTCTCCGCCCCGAGGCGCCGCAGGCCGGAGAGCGCAGGATCCCGGGACGCCCCTGGCAATTTTGCCAGGTCCCCCCGCGTCCCGGGCTTCGGTTTACCCACTTGGAGCTCGAGGGCTTGAGCATTACGCACACCTCCCCTTCCTGTGAGCATCGTGGCCGCTTGGCGCCTGACAGTCCGCGCCCCATTATGCAGCTGTCTTGGAAGCTTATTCGCGTTTGTCTAGCCGGGGCCGCTGCCAAGCGCCGGGACTCGGGGTACCCCACCACCACTTCGGGCCCCTTGGTCGCGCGGTGTATTCGTAGTGTCTTCATCATCACCCACACGGATGTGCCCGCACTCGGCCCTCTTTGCAGAAACTTTTGGATCTTCGCCTTGGTCATTTATTTGCAAGTTCAAAGGGAAAAACATGCTCGGGAAGGAAACCAGAAAAACCGAAGCCACTGCCAGAGTCGAATTCTGACTCATGGTGACCTTTTAGGGCAGGGTGGGATTGCCCCAAAGGAACTTCTGAGGGAGGACGTGCCTAAGGCATCTGACTGCTCACCAGAAGGCTGGCGGTTCAAACCCACCAGCCACTCCTGGGAAGGCAGGTTGGGCAATCTACTTCCGTAGGGATATCGCCTCAGACACCCAAGGAGGGGTCGTTAGGAGTCGAGTCCGACTCAAGGGCAGTGCGTTGCGTTGTTGTGTAGAGTCTCCAAGGCTGTGAACTACTGCCTCATTTTCTCCCATGGAGTGGGCAGTTGGGTTCAAACAGCTGACCTTTTGGTTCGTAGCCAGATGCCTTAACCTCTGCAGCCGCAGAGTCCCTTCGGGAGGGAAGGAGGGGAGTTTTCAGCAGTAGTCTGCAGTTTGAGGGCGAGGCCAAGCCACTCTGCGCTGGCGGGCTTCCCTGCTGGGGCGGGCCAGTGGCTTCCAGGGACTCAAAGAAGGAGGGCCTTTCCCGGCCAGTCAGGTTTCTTGACCGTCCTGGACTTTGGAACATTTCCTCTTTCCTTCTTTGAGTGCTCTTTGAAGTGCTGGAAGTTGCAGAAAGGAAACTGGTTACTTAAGAGTTTGTTTTGTTCGTGGAGAAGTGCGAGTTGCTGTCCTTTATTTTTTTTAATGTTGTGATTTGGTGAAAGTTTACCGGAGTTGCTGCACTTTAAGCTTCAGTTTATCTGTGAAATGGGAAGGGGCTGAGGTAATACCACACCAGCTGCTGAGAGAGCAAGCCCTGGAGCTCTCCCGGCTAAAGATCACAGCCGGGGAGACCCAGTGGGGCAGGCCTGCTCTGTCGCGTGGGGTCACCGTGAGTGGGAATCCACTCAAGGATACATCACTACTGCTGCCGCCGCCTCCACCCCCGCTACCACCACCACCAGGAGCCGGCCTCTGGCTGGCTGGCTTTAACAATGGACCTCGTAGTCTGTCCCAGAGTTCTTGACGGCAAATCAGCATATAGCATTATCGGTGATGGGGTGAAGGCACATCTGTTTAATTTTAAGGATGGCTGTTTGCAGGGGAATACGATAGAAAGATAAAATGTCCTTTGCGTAACACAAGCCAGAAATGCAGCAGCTGTCGCCCCCTTGCTATGCTGCCTAACCAGGGGTTTGTGGAAAACTTGAACAAGGGATAGGCACTTTGTAGTTAAGAGCTGGTTCCTTGTGCTCACGTGGAGGCGAGGAAGCTGGGTTCATGCCAGCCCCGTGTATCCATCTCCGCCCTGTGGAAGCTCGAGTCCTCTTCTCAGGTAACTCAGGAATGTAAGTGGCGGAGGTGGGGGTAATTCTCCCCGCAGCTGCTTGTCTTTAAAAGTTTTTGAAATCAAAAAAGTACCTGCCCTCCCTCCTAGAGCCCTCCGAACAGGTGGCTGTGGCAGCTCGTAGGCATTTCTTTGCATTTATAAGTGTGTGCGTGCGTGTGTGTGCGCGTGAGAGACAGAACACACACCAGATTCTTTGATTGTGTAGGTCTTCTAAAAGGAGGTAAAGAGACTTTCTTGTCCATGTAGGTGCTTCTCATTTATGTAACAGTGATCCTACCACTTAGGTTCTGAGGTTCTGAAGCTGTTTCATGAACAGTATATATGGAAACTATGTATCTGGCTTATCTTTCTAAGTCAGTACATTCAGAGTTTCTTCATCCTTTTCAAGGACTGCAAAGCGTCCCACCCTCAGGCATATCACGCTGGAACGGGCTCCTCTTAAAGGATCCTTGGGCTGTTTGCAGTGTTCTGCTGTTTCAGATCCTGCTGGCAAGAGTTCTGTGCCCTTGTCCGGAAAAACATCTTGAAAGTCTTTCACCGTGGGTGCTGGGTGTGAACTCGACCAGGTGCCTGGGCACTTCCTGGGTCAGGAGGCTCCTTCTCATTTCTGGGACAGCAGTTACTGGTTCCTTGAAGTTTAATGGACTCTTCTGAGGCCAGCTTCCCAATAAGGGGCTAGGCTTTGAAGCTGCTTCTGCTGGTGCTGGGTTTTCTTACCCAATGGGCTCTGGAGGGAATGTCGTACAACAAGCTTGTTGAGTCTTGCGGGACGGGGTGGGAGACAATAAATCTGGTAGGTTGTCATCTCCTCACCTTGACTGTTCAATCCCAAAAAGGTTGAATGTGGTGGTTTGGCCTACCTTCTTGGGATCCACCTGCTTCTGCTTGTCCTACATGGTCTCACAGGGTGGGGGAAACTTTCTGCTTGGGTTAGGAAGCTCTTAGGGCATGTTCTTCTGCCCCCAGTCACAGGGACCCAAAGGGGGGCTGAAGGTGGCCAAGCTTCTTAAAGAGCAATGTTCTCATCCTTGGCGATTTCAGGGACACGCTTCTGCAAACAAAATTCATTTTCTTTTTTTCCCTCTGTTTTCTCCTGATTTGGAAAGCAATTACAATCTGGAATGACAACTCAAAGGAAAACTCAATGGACTGTGCTTTCACCAGAATAATCCCTCTGTGTGGGGGGGTGGCTAATAATTCAATCTTAAACGTCATCAATTCGTATTTGTCGATAATCACAATGAAGACAAGACTGTTGCTGGACACCATTTCAAGCTCTGGACTCAGACTGCCACTCACTGTTGATGAGACCTTGGGCAGGTTCATTCATTCATCAGACACATACTGACCACTCCCAGTTCCAGCAAACATAACAGACAAGAGTCCCTGCCCATGCGAACTGGCCTTCTGGAAGGTGGAGACAAGGAAAGAAGGGACATGTATAGTATGGGGATCTGTTCCCATAAAGATTACAGCCTAGAAAACCCGATGGGGCAGTTCTGCTTTCTCACCTGGGGTCACTATGAGTCAAAAATGGATTTGCCAGCACCTACCAACAGCGTCGTCTGGTACAAGGTGATTATTGTTACGGAGAATGATAAAGCCGTGTGTGTGCCTGTGCCTGCAGGTTTGGAGGGTAGCATGATTACTTCAGCTCTGTACCCCAGCTGCAACATCTGTAAAATGGAGTTAAGATCCCATTGTCCATCAGAGGGTTGCTGTAAGGATGAGGCAGTATCCTTGTGTAGCATTTAGCAAGCGCCTGATTGCTAGTGACTGGTGCCTGTGTATTTACTGCGTATTCATTTATTTCATGCCTGAACAAGCATTAGGTTGACCATGATGGTGTTGAGCTCACAGTATAGCAGTGATATGAAAACAGTTACCGTAAGTTGATTAACCCCGTGGGTGTCAAGAGTAGGGCTACACTCCAGAGTTTTCAATGGCTGATATTTTGGGAGGAGATCGCCAGGCCTTTTCCTGGTGCCTCTAAAATCTGTTGCCATCCCATCGATTCTGACTAACAGAGAGCCTATAAGACACAGCAGAACTGTCCCCCAGGGCTCCCAGCTGGGTAGTCTCAAATCTGAATATCTTCTTTGGTGAAATGTCCGTTCATGTCTTCTGCCCGTTTTTTAATTGAATTGTTTGTTTTTTTGATGTTGAAATGTTGGAGTTTTCTATAAATTTTAGAGATAAGTCTCTTGGCAGGTATGTCGTTATTAAATATTTCTTCCCAATCTGTAAGTTATCTTTTCACTCTTTTGGAGAAGTCTTTTGAAGCACATAAAAATTTATGTGCTGAAAATTATTTTTAGAAGTTCCCCATTATCTAGTTTATCTTCTGTTTGTGCATTTTTACTTATGTTTGGTATTCTATTAACGTCATGTATTAGGGCCCTTGAGTTTTTTCTTTGATGAACTTTATAGTTTTAGGCTTTACATTTAAGTCTTTGATCCATCTAGAGTTAATGTTTGTGTATGGTGTGAGGTATGGATCTCATTTCATTTTTCTGCAAATGGATATCCAGTTTTGCCAACACCATTTGTTAGAGACTATCTCTTCCTCATTTAAGGGATTTTAGTCCTTTGTCAAAGATCATCTTACCATAGGTAGATGGATTTGTCTCTGGGTTCTCAATTCTGTTCCAGTGGTCTGTGTGTTTGTCGTTGTACCAGTATTCGCCTGTTTTGACTACTGTGGCTGTTATAGTAGGTTTTGAGATCTGGGAGTGTGAGACCTCCTACTTTGTTTTTCTTCTTCAATAGCGAGTGCTTTATTTATCTGAGGTCTCTTTCCTTTTCATATAAAATCACGGATTGGTTTTTCCGTGTTCTTCAAGAATGTTGATGGGATCTGGATTGGGATTGCATTGAATAAATAGACTGCTTTGGGCAGTATTGATATTTTCATGGTGCTCAGACTTCCTATCCATAAGCATGGAATGTTCTTCCATTTATGTAGATCTCTTATAGTTCCAAGGCTGTAAATCTTTATGAAAGCAGACTGCCTCATCTTTCTCCTATGGAATGAGTGGCTGGTGGGTTTGAACCACTCATCTTTCAGTTAGCAGCTGAATATTTTAACTACTGCACCACCAGAGCTCATTATGTTGTTGTTGTTATGTGCCATTGAGTCAGATCCGACTCACAGAGACCCCTTCTTGGGTTTCCAAGGTGGCATCACTACGGAAGTAGATTGCCCAACCTGCCTTCTGAGGAGTAGCTGGTGAGTTTGAACCACCAGCCTTCTGGTTAGCAATCAAGTGCCTTAGGCACTATGCTACCAGAGTTCCTAGAGCTCACTATAGGTAGGAATTATTCTGTGCATGCAGCTGTTACCAAAAATTAACCAGATTGCTTGGATAATGGATCTCAAAAACAATGTTTCCAAAAGGAAAAATGTCCTGCACTCTGCACAATATGAAACTTAATTATGCAGTATTTAAAACTACACAGATAATACTGCATTACATGTGGACAGACATAACATCCATATAAAACTACTGGAAGGAAAGGCTCCCTGCTAACTCCCATGGCAGGGCTGGTGAGGAAATGTGCTTTGTGGGTAGTGGTTAAAAGGGACTTTGGCTTTATTTAAAGATCTTATCTCTCTAAAATAAATAGCCAGTAGGCAAACTTAAATTCAACATCAAGAAAAAAAAATGTTCACGGTTGGACAAACTAGCAACATCATGATAAACATGGAAAATACCGAAGTTGTCAAGGACTTCATTTTACTTGCATCCACAGTCAACACCCATGGAAGCAGCAGTCAAGAAACCAAATGACATAATGAACTGGGCAAATCTGCAAAAGACCCCTTTAAGTGCTAAACAAACATGTCATTTTGAGGACAGACTAAAGTGCACCTGGCTCAGACCGTAGTATTTTCAGTCACTTTAATACATGTGAAAGCTGCACACGAAATAAAGAAGACCAAAGAAGAACTGATTGTTTAAATTTTGGCGCTGGCAGAGATACTGAATATACCACGGGCTGCCAGAAGAACGAACAAATTGGTCTTGGAAGCAGTACAGTCAGAGAAGGCTCCTCAGAAGTGAGGAGGCTAGACTGGGTCTCATGAGCTTTGGACGTGTTCTCAGGAGGAATCGGTCCCTGGTGGAGGACATCCTGCTTGGTGGAGGGTCAGCAGAAAAGAGGAAGACCCTCAGTGAACTGACTGACACAGTGGCTATAACAATGGGTTCACACAGAGCAACCACTCAGGCTACCACACGACAGGGCACTGTTTCGTTCAGTTGGACACAGAGTCGCTGTGAGTTGCAACTGACTCCACGGCACCTAACCACAACAGGCAAATTTAAAAAGAATAAAAGAAAGTGACAGTCTGATATCCCACCCCTGCTGACAGTTGGCATACACAGAAAAAGAATTTGTTTTTCTTGTTTCCCTCGGGGAGAGTGTGCTGGGCAGTGGTTCAGGGCGGCTGCAGGCCGAGTGAGTCCCGTGCAGTATCTCTACTTGGATCTCTCCAGTTTTATTGTTTGTTCAGAAGGGTTTTAAAATCCTCTATAGAAATTGGCTCCAGGAACCCAGGGAATAGGAGCTGATTCTTGGAATCCCAAAGACTCAAGGGTTTTTACTGGGTTCCTGCTTAGTTACTTCTGCTTCTGACAACAGCTTATTACAAGGAACACAGGGGGTACTTGGTGCCGCCTACCTGCCCAGACTCTGAGGGCTGGCTGGAACAACGTTTGAGGTCAAGTTGATTCCAGGGTGTACCTATTACAGACATGCATATTCCCTGATTGGCTAAGCATGGGTATTGATCACTGTTACCCATCTGGTGGCATAGTGCCTAAGGCATTTGACTGTCACCAGAAACCTGGCGGTTTAAACCCACCAGCCACTCCCCAGAAGGAAGATGGGGCAATCTACTTCCATAGTGATACCACCTCAGAAACCCAAGGAGGGGCCGCTATGAGTTGGGATCGACTTGACGGCGGTGAGTTTGGTTGTTTTTGGTATTACCTATCTGGCCCCTATGCTGCAGAGTTTGCCTACATTGTCCCCTTACATCCTACAACTCTGAGCCTAGTGTTGTTGCTGTCCCATCTTACAGATGAGGAAAACTAGGGCCCAGGGAGGTCAAGTTTTCATAAGTAGTGAGCATGAAACCAGGGTACGAATTCACCTGTTCAGCTGTGCCCTTAGCCACGTGTTGTACTGTTTTGTGGACAGATCCTATAGTCGGACAAGGAAGCGACTCAGGAAGGCATCACTGAATCAGTACCTGAAACCTGAAGTGAGGAGCTGTGCTTGTTCACATTTGTATTCCCAGCACCAGGCACGGAGCTCGGCACAGTCTCTGCTCAGTAAATATTTACTGCGTGTAAACGGTTGCCATTTACGAAACTGTTTACAGTCTTGTGCTCCAGGAGCAAAGGAAAAAGTTGTTGACTGGAAACCCAGTTTTGCCACTCAAAAGGGTCCCCGTGGCCACCTGTCTGAGAGTTAACATGAGTGAGAGATGCTGACATTGGCTAGGGGAAGGCACGCACATGAGATGGAGGTTGCCAACCCATCAGCACATGGGAAGTTGAAGGTCTGCCTGTCTGGCACCAGCAGAGTCACCGGTGTCTTGGAGGTGGTGAAAATCCATGCAGGATGACAGGCCCTTGGGGGGTTGGGACCAGGTGCCAAATGTCTTCCGCAGGTGTGGGGAAGGTGACTGCCTTTGGCCTGAGATCTGAACTAGCTCCAAGGCTGAAAGGATTGTGTGGAGAAGTGAGGGGGCCGTCTTCCAGGTTTGTTCTGAGTTTATCTCCCTGAAGATCGTGTGATGCGAGACAGCCACGTGTGTTCTGTTGGGCAGTCACCTAAAAAGCCAATGTCCAGACCCAAGGGCCAGCCGCAGTGACCTGTGCCTTCAAAAGCCACAGCCTTTGCTCAAGTTTCTGGGAAAGTTAGGTGTTCCAGGGACATGGATTTCCCAGGTGACAGATGCCTCATCCCTTCATACATCAATTTTTAAGGAGGCCCCTGCTGCCTTAAGTTGGGGCTACTGAACAAAATTTAACCTTTAATGATGACCTTGAGCAGATGACGAGCGTCCTTTGTCACCAGAGCTGAGGTCGCTCTGACTGCCTCCCCAGCGTCCAGGCATCTGGCTCACAGTTCCGCTGTCCCTGCCCCACCTTCTAAGCTCCCCTCCCCCACTCCCAAGTTCCCCTTTGCAGTTCCTAATCTGCTGAAGCCTGGAAAACAAGAGATCCAAGGCCACAAAGAACTGTGTGTTTTCCTTTCATTCAGCCAGTCTCATTTTTACACCGAAATCTGTCCTGAGTTTGCAAAGATGAGCATACAAGGATGTTTGGTGTGGCAGGACTGTCGGGATCAGAGAAAACTTGTATGTTCATAGGAAATGGTTAAATGAAGCCTGAGCAGTCCCTGTGGAGCAGTGCTGTGTCTCTCAAAATAATGAGACTGTTAGGACTGGAAGGATGTTCAGGAGAAACTGTTAAGTGAGAAAAGCAAATGACAAAATGGAAAGTTTCTCATCCCCTCAAGGAGCCCTGGTGACTTGATGGTTAAGTGGTTAAGTGCTTGACTGCTAACCGAAAGGCCAGCAGTTTGAACTCACCAGCCCCTCCAGGGCAGAAAAGACCTGGCAGTCTGCTCTCTTAATGATTACAGCCTAGGAAGCCCTGTGAGGCTGTTTTACCCTCACGCAGGGTCACTATGAGTCGGAATTGAGTCGATGACATGCAACGATGAAGACAAGGTTCATCCCTCTTAGAACAGATGCCCCCAGCAGCTGTCCTGTTCTGTCTCGTCCCCTCCCATGTATCCAGCACCAAGCACGGTTCCTGGCATACCAAACCCAACCCAACCCACTGCCATCACGTTGATTCCAGCTCATAGCAACCATATAGGACAGAGCACAGCTGCCCCGTAGGGTTTCCAACGCTGTGAATCTTTACAGACGCAGACTGTCTCATCTTTCTGCCACAGATTGGCTGGTGGGTTCAAACCACCGATCTTTTGGTTTGCAGCCAAGTGCTTTAACCACAGAGCCACCAGAGTTCCTTTCCAGGTACACAAAAACCAAAAAAAAACAAACTCACTGCCATTGAATTGGATCTGACTCATAGAGACCCCTCCTTGGGTTTCTGAGGCGGTATCACTATGGCAGTAGACTGCCCAATTTTCCTTCCAAGGAGTGGCTGGTGGTTTTGAATGGCCAACCTTCTGGTTAACAGTCAAATGCCTTAGGCACTATCGTGACAAATTGCGATCTTGCCGGCCTAACCCTCTCCCCTTCTCTGCACCACTGCTGTCTCCCTGGCTTTTGCAGTTCCTCCTGTCCCCAAGCTCTTCATTGCTGTCACCCTTTGGGATTCCCTTAAATGGCACCACCTGGCCCCCTGTCCAGAGAGCTTGTGAGTTCTTGGTTTTCACTTGGTAGGCTGGCTTGTTCTCTGTCCCTCCTCACTAGGACACCAGCTCCATGGCAAAGGTCTTGAGTTAAAGCTTACCAATTGCAAGGATGAACGCATCCAAATTTTACAAAACCGAATTACCTCCTAAGATGCATAGAAAATAGAGTACTGTGATGGAAAATCTCTCGCTTTCCATCTGGAAACAAAAGAGGGAGTGAGAAGAGCCCTCTCCTAGGGTAGCAAGTTAACCTTGTTACATAAGTCTGCTTTGGGTTTCAAGGCGGGGTGCTTGTAAGCATTTGGCCTGGAGTCTGCCCTGGTGTTTACTCAAGAGGAGCTGTCATGAATATCTGATCTCCTGAAACAGAACTTGGCAGGGGTCTAGGGTCAAGAGGGCTCACTCTGACAACAGTTCCCATGCCAGCTTTCTGCCTTTGGGGGTGGGGGAGACACCCCCCCCCCCCAGGTCTAGCTCTAGGGGAAGGGAAATGGGAACTCTAAACTGCAGGAAGGCTCCTAGTTCCTGTTCACTAACCCAGGCTGATTGTGTCAGCTGAGAAGGGAGGATGGCTTGTTTCAAATGCAGCCTGCCTCTCAGTTTCAAAGCAGAGGTTGCCTGGAAGAGCACCAAAGAACCCGGACTGCCTGGAGTTGACTTCTGCCTCGCTGTGGCCTGCAGGATGGAGGAGAGCTGCCCCACAGGCTGCCGAGGCTGTCATTTTTATGGACAGAGACTGCCATATTAATGTTCTCTTGCAGAGCAGCTGGTGGGCTTGAACCACAGCCAAGTGCACTCCCGGGCTTCCTCTGAGGAAGAGCAACCCCTGCAAATTCTGAGCTTTGAAAGGCAAATACAGGGTGGAACCCCCAAGACTGTGGCCCTTTGATAGCCTTTCAGCTGGGAACTGACTCACCCCAGTGGCTCAACTTTCAGCCAAATGATAGACCTTTAAGGTGACCTACAACACCAGGGGGGTATGCACTCAATAGAATACTAATCCATGTGAGATCCAGAGGGCAGCACAGGCCCAGGGATCAAGCTCAGAAGGCAGGAAGGGACAGGAAAGAAGGACAAAGGGAAAGGGAAACACAGGAAGGAAGTGGGAAGAGGGATGTTACATTGTGGAGATTGCGAAGAATGTCATGAAGCAAAATGTCTATGAATTGCACACAGTGGAATACTATGCAACACTAAAGAATAATGTTGTTGTTGTTATGTGCTGTAGAGTCGGACCCAACTCATAGCGACCCCTCCTTGGGTTTCTGAGGCAGTATCACTACGGAAGCAGATTGCCCAACCTTCCCTCAGAAAAGAATAATGTAGCATCTGCAAAACAGCGCATAACGTGGATGAACTTGGAGGACATTATGCTGAGTGAAATAAGTCAATCACAGAAGGACAAATATAGTATTAGTTCATTAGTGTAAAAAATCAAGGAAAGGTTTATATATGGAAAGAAACTTTCCTTTGTGGGTTACCAGGAGTGGGAAAGGACGGGAGGGAACACTGCAAAAATTAAAAAAAAAAAAAAAGCACTGACCCATGTCACTTTAGTGTTATGTATGTCATTGTACATAAATTATAGTTTCAATAAAATGCATTTTAAAAAATGTGTATGAATTGTTAAATGGAAAACAAGTTTGCAGTGTAAGCTTTCACCCAAATCACAATAAGAAAAAACATAAAAGGCCAACAGAGGCTGTTGAGTGATCCTTCCGGAGTCTGTCTAAGATCTTTGCTCACGAGCGACAGGGATGAGGCTTACAGGGAGAGCTTAGCCAGACAGGCCCGCGTCTCTGCTTTTTCTGCTGATGTTTGCAAAATAGGAAATGAAAACTTTGTTTCTGGACAAACTACTGTATGCTGTGTGCTAGGAACAGAGAGGAAGGTTGTACAGAGGCCGGCCCTTCCTCCTAGTCTTGAACCGGGGAAGGTGCAGGACCTGAAGCTGGACTGCAGTGACTGCACCCAGAGACCCTCTGGGGCCGGGCCGGTTAGCAGCTTCGCATGCTGTGTTACAGTGCTGCCCTCACCCCAGCTCCCAGAAGTCTCCTCCGTCCCCCCGGGGTGGATCAAGCATCTGGGAGGTGAAAGGATTGGTCCAAGGTCATAGCCTGTGTGAGGCAGAGCTGGAATTTGAACCAAGACACCACCCAGAAGAAAAATGGGTAATCAGCAGAGAGATGGAGTTTAGAACTAAGAGCTCTAACCTCCAGGAGGGCCACTCCAGGTGGTGACGGGAAGCTGGAGTTGGAGGAACAGCTGGGCAAAGAACACAGGCCTGGGAGGTTCCAGAGGCCTGGGTTCAAATCCCGCATTGCCACTCCCTGCTCTGTGACTTTCAGTAAGTAACTTGACACCTCTCTGTACTTCAGGTCCCTCCTCTGTGGGGTGGAGGGGATGAAGCTCCCCTTGTAGGTTTGCTGGGAGAATTCAGTGGGAACACTCTCCTGGGACAGGGGCTGCCATAGGGCTGAACAACTACTAACTTTTGGCTGTTTCCATGACACGCAGGTAGGTGGCTGAGTGGACACCCTCCACCGTCAGAGTAGTGCTGGGGCTTGCCTGAAACAACCTCTCTGAGCCCCGAGCCTGCTCGGGCTGCCTCCTGCCCCTGCCCTTGCAGGCACTGCCCTCCTGTGCTGCCTCACGGGAAGCCTGATGGCCGGGCCAGGAGTAAGGCTATGACACTGGAGCCTGCCCAGCAGGGTGACAGTGGGGACAAAGCAGCCCTGGGTGCCAGGCCCTGTGCTAGTCTCTGGGGAACTCCTGGAGCTTCTCCTCCACATTCTTGGGGAGGGGTGGCTGGGAAATGGCAGTCAACATTTGAACTTCTACAGCTCAGCTGTTGCCCTGCAAGCTCTGGTGGCATAGTGCCTAAGGCATTTGACAGCTAACCAGAAGGCTGGCGGTTCAAACCCACCAGCCACTTCTTGGAAGGAAGATTGGGCAGTCTACTTCTGTAGAAACCCAAGGAGGGGTCACTATGAGTCGAAATCGACTCATTGGCAGTGAGTTGGTTTTTTTTTTTTTTGGTTTTTGTACAGCTCAACTATGGAAAGACAAACCACCCAGTTAGCATATGAGCAAAGGTCTTGACTAGACGTTTCTCCAGGAAAACCACCCTGAGGTGCCACTCCACCCCCACTGAGATGGCTATCTTAAAACAAAGTGTTTATGGCTAGGATGTGGAGAACTGGAATTCCCACTACTGGTGTGAACTTCAAACAGTGCAGTTGGGAGTTCTTCAGAGAGTTAAACATAAAATTACCATATGACCCAGCAATTTCACTCCTACATGCCTACAAGACAACTGACAGCAGAGACAAACTCATACCAGGAAGGGAATGTTCATAGAAGTTACTCACAACAGCCAACCAACAGATAGAAAAACTCAAGTGTTGGTAAGTGGATGAATGGATAAACAAAATAGGATCTATCCATACACTGGAGGAGTATTCAGTCATTAAAAGGAATAAAGTTCTGATACATTTTACAATGTGGATAAACCTCAAAGACAGGATGGTGAGTCAAAGAAGCCAGTCACAAAAGACCACAGTTTGTAAGATTCCATTTCTATGAAACACCCAGAATAATCAAGTCCAAAGTCCTTAGGTTAGTGGTTGGCAGGGGCTGGAGGAGGGGGGATGGGAGTGGCTGCTGTGGGCGCTGGTTTCTTTCTGGGGTGATGACACTGTCCCGAGATTAAAGGTGGGAGTCACACATGGAGAGACGTGCTCACTGCCACTGAATGGTTTGCTTCAGAATGGCTGATTTTATGTTACGTGAATTTCACCTCCTGACAACAAAAATCTGAACCAGAGCTCTCCTGCTTTGGAGCTGGAACCCTTGGTGACATACCCCACTCTCTGCCCCCTGTGATCACCTTTGCTCCCAGTCCTCCACAGGAAGAGTAGCATTTCCCTCGAGATGAATCATCAGCCAACTAATGAAACCACTCAAACACTGGCTCCAAAAGATCTAGGTTACAGTTTCCCCACAGTGGGGTCTCATCAAGTGCCCGGGCTCTTACTGTAGGTGTTGAACCAGAATGCCAGGATTTCACAGAAATACCGAACGTGAGCCTGGGAGAAAGAGCCCAGCCAGAGCCTTACTTCAGGGGTCTCCCTGCTGCAGCCCTGTCACTGTCACCACAGTGTGTGCTTAACCATCTGCTCCACATGGTGCAAACATGGCGGTATTTGAACCCTCGTCCCTTGCTATCTGAGGAAGGTACTTATTGTTATCCCTGCCTTGAAGTGACATAAACCCATTGCTATCAGTCAGTTCCAACTCATAGCAACCCTATAGGGCAGAGAGGAGCTCTGGTAGTACAGTGTCTAAAGCATTTGACTGCTAACCAGAAGGCTGGTGGGTTTGAACCTTCTTCAGAAGGAAGGTTGGGCAATCTACTTCCGTAGTGATACCGCCTCGGAAACCCAAGGAGTGGTCGCTATGAGTCAGGCCGACTCGATGGCACATGACAACAACAGTCTGTACAGAAGCAGACCGCCTTAATCTTTGTCTTGCAAAATAACTGGCGGGTTTGAACCACTGACCTTTAGGTTAGCAGCTGTGCATGCTGAAGTTGACACGACCAGGAACAAAAAGCCAGGGGTCACCCAGACTTGTGGCCAGTGAGCAGTCCCCCAGGCACTGCTGGCCCTGAACTCTCGGGTGCTGGCATGAGCCCAGCCCCAGGCTTGGCTTGATGGCTTGGTCTTGTTTATGGTCACAGCCTGTGGCCCAGAGTGACTGCAGAAGACTCCCCTAGGTCCTAAGCCAGGGCCAGGGATGGTGGGGCCGAGGAGTTCCCTTGAGAAAGGAAGGCGGAATAGGCCTTGCAGAGGCGCCCTTGCCTCCCTGTCACCTGTAAACTCAGCTCTTCACGAAGCAGCCTTTGGCAAGGACCCTTTCTCAGAATCAAGTCGCTCGCTCCCACCTCCCTGACATTGACCTCTTTAAGTGAGTGTAGCCTGACACATGGGAGTAGACTTGACAGCAAATAACCGCCACAACAAAGTCCCTCCCAGACCTGGCTTGGTCACTGTTGTTACTCAAAGTAGCAACCACAGTGATTGCCAAAAAAAAAAAAACAAAACAACTCTCTACCATCAAGTTGATTCCGACTCATCACAGCCCCCTTTGGGTTTCCGAGGCAGTAAATCTTTACGGAAGTAGATTGCCCAGTCTTCTTTCTGCGGAGTGGCTGGTGGGTTTGAACCTCCAAGCTTCTGGTTAGCAGTCAAGTGCCTTATGCACTATGCCACCAGAGCTCACTTACTCCTGATCCTGTTTCTCCCCTTTGCACTTGCCATTACAGTCTGCAGCTGTTGTCCATATTTGTTTGTGTCTTTGTTTTCAGGAGAGCAGAGTCCTCAGCTTCTAGCACAGTGCTGGGCATATGGCAGGTGTTCACATTTACTGAATGGACAGAAGAATTATCCACTTCAGTCCCCACATAGTAGTAGTGTTTCAGAGTAAAGTCAACTACAGAGTCTTTGCTCCTTTTCCCAAGGAGAAATGGAGGTGATTTCTTTGCCCTGTGAGCGTGGTCACTTCCTTCAGCCAGGTGACTTCTGAAGCTAGGTCTTTAGAAGCCTTTCAGGCTCCACCAGGGTTTCTTGGAAGACCCATCTGTGGAAGCCAGCTGCCATATAAGAAGCTGGACTACCGGGTCTAGCATGCAGCGAGGAAGCCCAAACTAGCCACTTGGAAAGAGAGCAAGCTGCCAGCTAGCCCCATGAGGTCCCCATGAGACGTGTGAGTGGAGGAACCACCCTGCCCAGCCCGCCCCACTGAGCCTTCAAAGGACTCTAGCCGCAGCCTCCTGCAGTCAGGAGCCCCCCAAGAGAGCCTGGGAGAGCATGCCCCGCTGAGCTCAGTCAACTGACACACTGAGAGATGATGCTAATAAAACTGTGCATTCAGCCATTGGGTTCTGGAGCAGTCTGTTACACAGCTCCAGTTAACTGGACCAGGTAGGAACATTCTCTTCATTTTGCAGAGGAAATAAACCAAAACACCAAAAGGTCAAATGACTTGAGAGAAACCACTTAGCCTCGAGTGGCAGAGTGGACAATTCTTGGATTGTCTCAAAGATAACCTCTGGCTATCCCATTTGGAGGGTAATTCATATTTGTTCTTTCT
>NW_006921635.1:5823641-5824948 GCF_000298275.1 Orycteropus afer afer
TTCCAGCTGGGCTCACCGTGGCGCCGGATGGATGCGTCCGATCGGGGCCAGCTGCTGAACCGCCTGGCTGATCTGATTGAGCGGGACCGGACCTACTTGGCGGTGAGTCCCCGGCCTTTCCTCCCGCTAGCTGCCAGGGGCCACGCTGCTGACCCATTATTGAGGGGGTGGGTATCTTTGCGTTATGCCCCTACATCCGGGCAGAATAGCCTCCTGCTGTCTCCTTTGATGCAGTGGGGTTTGGCTAAGAAAGGAGGAGACTGGGGGAAGGACAGGAGCCATGTTGCTGGGGAGGCCTTCCCAGGAGAGATCTTGGGGATGGACACCTCTCCTGCTCCTCTCTCTGGCTGTGAGAGGCAGAGGAATATAAGAGAGAAGCAATACCCTGCCTTTGCCCTGATCCATTCTGCACAGAGTCAGAGTAGACCTTCGAGACAGTAAATCATACCATGGCAGTCTACTCTTAAGCCTTCCACAGCATCCTCTAGCCATTGGATAAATTCCTGCTCCCCCGATGTGACATGGGAGCTGTGGTAGCATAGTGGCTAAGACACTTGCCTGCTAACCAGACGGCTGGCGGTTCAAACCCACCAGCCACTCCTCTGAAGGCAGCCTTTGCACATGCTGTTCCCTCTGCCTGGTGTCCTCTTCTGGTCATCACCATTTGTGCCTTCCCCTCTGCCTAGCTACCTTCTACGTATCCTTCAGGTGTTCACCTAATGGGCACTTCTCAGGGAGGTGTTTCTCAGAATGGGTGAGACAAATGGCGGGAAGCATCCTGTGAGCTGCCTTCTCCTACCTTAGCACTGGTGCTGGGCGATCTGTGTCCTTATTCACTGTCTCTCTGCCCTGTAAGCTATGGGTCTGTCTCAGTTACAAATGGGTGACTTTAAAGAAGAGATGTATTTTCTCACAGTTCTGAAGGCTAGAAGGCCAAATCGGGGTCTCAGCCATGTCAGATCCTTCTGGGAGCTTCTCTCCTGGTTTCTGGGGATCCTGAGCTTGTGGACAGGCCTCTGTCTTCTCCCTGTGTGAGTCAGGGTCTCCTCTGCTCCATCTGTAACTTGTAGACGGGCCTCTGTCTTCTCCAAGTGTGTGTCAGGGTCTCTTCTGCTCAGTCTGTAACTCAAGTGATTAGGTTTAGGACCTACCGGACTCTGGCATGGCCTCATTAACATTACAAAAGAAACCCCTGTTTCCAAATAGTTACATCCTTCACAGACAGGCCTTCGATACATAACAAAGCTCCTCAGTGTGTTCCCAGCATCTAGGTCTGGCTTAGAGCAGCAGCTCAAAAAAACGTGTGT
>NW_006921635.1:5825178-5851682 GCF_000298275.1 Orycteropus afer afer
AGGTTGCAGTCAATATCATGAGACAAAGTGTATGTGAGCTGCTGTATGGAAAGTGAATTTGCTCTGTAAACATTCATCCAAATCACACACACACACAAACACACACAAAAAACTACTTGTAAAATGATTGAAGGATGAGTTGATACCTTATCCCTCCCCAGCCTCTGCCTTGGAGAGGGTGGGGCAGTGGCTAGAAACGCCCACCCACCTGCTAGCCAGCAACATTCGGTGGCACAGAGAGGCTTCTCACCCCCTGCCTCCCCCAACTTCTTGGTCAGTGTGCCAGCCCATTGGCTTTGTTTCCTCACTGATCCAGCACGGCTCTGCTGACCTCGTTTTCTGTTCTCAGGCTTTGGAGACTCTGGACAATGGCAAACCCTATGTCATCTCCTACCTGGTGGATTTGAACATGGTCATCAAATGTCTCCGGTACAGGCTCTAATTTCCTATTCTTCCTTGTTCTATTGTTACCAAAAGGGTGGGAGTGGTGCTGGAGGTGGGGGTTGGAAACAGAATGGCACGTAATGCAAAAGGCCCACAGGCATTGGAGAACCTTGTCCAGTTAGACTGTATCTCTTGGGAAATCCTTCAGTATCAAAAACTGTAACTTAATCATAAAGGTTTTCTAATTCTGCTTCAGTCATTTTGTGTGTTACTAGGAATTTGTCCATTTCATCTACCAAAAAAACCCAAACCCATGGCCATCAAGTAGATTCTGACTCATAGCAACTCTATGGGACAGGAAAGAACTGTCCCATAGGTTTTCCAAAGCCATAATCATTTTTTTTTTAAAAAAATACTCTTATTGTGGTGAAAACATACACAACAGGACATTTGCCAACATGGTAACTTGCACATTTACAGCACAGGGATATTGATGACATTTTCATGTTGTGCAGCCATTATTGCCCAAGGCTGTGAACTTTAAGGAAGCAGACTGCCACGTCTTCCTCCCGTGGAGCAGCTGGAAGGACGGTTATATGATTTGTTGAAGTACCGTTATCCACAATGTTCTCTACAGTCCATTTTATTCTGTAAGCTTGGTGTTAGTTAACGGCCTCACTCATTTCTGAGTTTAATAATTTTTGTCTTTTCTCTTTTTTTCTTGGTGTAGCTAAGTTTGTCAATTTTGTTGATCTTTTCATACAACAGCTCATAAACATTTTGTTTCGTGACATTGATTGCCATCCCCATAATGTAACAGCTCCCTCCCCACGTCTTCCCTGTGATTACCTTTTCCCTGTGTCCTGCTTTCCTGTGCATTCCTGCCCTCTGAGCTTTCTCCCTGTACAAATGCTGCCCTTCTGATCTCCAACGGTTGATTGTTCTAAGGAATGTACCTACCTGGTGTAATGGTTCACCTCATGGGTCTGTCTATTGATTAGCTGGAAGCCACGGGAGTGAGTTTAATTCTAGGTCTGAAGGGTGACTAGTAACAGAAGCTGAGCTAAATTTAAGGCATATAGAGATGGGTTCTCAAGGAGTCCAGGGCCCCATCACATCTCACTGACCACTGTCCATCCCTGTCTACCTGTTTCTTCTCCCAAGCTATCCACTGCCTCCTTTGGGGCCAGTCCATGCACTGGAACCTGGCTGCCCACAACTCCTGGGCTCGCTTCTGTATTTGTGATCCCGGCAGACTACACTGTTCCACTCTTACTCCTAATACCTAATTCTGGGGTCAGGGCTCTGATTGGCTGGCCTTGAGTCTGAGCAGCTGTGGTCGGAGTGGACAGATCACTGTATAAATAATAGCTGCTCCCCCAGGGACTGTGCGGGCGAGGTGGTGAAGAAGAACAGTCCAGAAAAGCAGGAGTTGCACAACAAAATGGTAGCTCTCCTCTACACCAGGGGTTGCAGTCAGAGTGACTATGCCCCAGGAACGGTTGGCAGCACTGGTGGGTAAAACATTTGGCTGTAAACCAGAAGGTCGGCACTTCAAACCCACCAGCTGCTCCACGGGAGGAGATGAGGCAATCTACTTTTGTAAAGATTTACAGCCTTGGAAGCTAAGTGAGGGTCACTAGGAGTTGGAATTGACTTGATGGCAGTAGGTTTGGAAACATTTTTGGTGTCACAACTGGTGAGGGTACTGCTCAACATCCTACAATACCAGGTTGGCCTCCCATGACAGAATTAACACCCTACATGCCAGCTTGGAGCTCCAAGAGTGCAGTGACTAAAGCATTTGGCTATTAACCAAAAGGTCAGCAGTTTAAACACACCAGCCACTCAGTGGGAGAAAGATGAGGCAGTAAAGATTATAGCCTTAGAAACCCTATAGGGTAGTACTACTCTGTCCTCTAGGGTTGCTATGAGTTGGAATTGACTCAGGGGCAACGGAAGTACCCCAAATGTCAGCAGTGCTGCTGTTAGTTACACCGCTGTGTAACACCCCAGAGTTACACCCCAGAGAGAGTGAGCTGCACTCCTTTCTGGAGTTTTCACCATATGTCTTGGATTAAGTGACTGAGGCAGCAAAATTTGAGTCACATAAACCACATCATCCCAATAGAGCTGGGAGGGAAGGAGTGGCAACGCTTTAACTCATGTCAGTTGCCATGTCCTTGGCTGCTTTTCTCTCTCTCCAGAGTCACAAACCCATCATCATTCAAACTCAGATCAACCAGGGTCTTGGGCTAACCCTGGGGCCACTCATTTCAGCCATCTTCCTTTTATCCCCTGTCTTTTCATCTTTCCTTTTTCCTGCCTTTGAAAATGTAAACCATCACATATCATGAACACACAGCTGCTCTTTGCATCCCCCATTCTCATTGCTGTGCTTTTCCATCACGTGTGTCCCTCTGTCTCTAGATCTACCATCTCTCTGTCAGTCTGTCATACTGTAGTGGCTCAAGTGTTGCCGTGATGCTGGAAACTATGCCACCAGTACTGAAAACACCAGCAGGGTCATCCATGGTGGACAAGTTTCAGGAGAGCTTCCAGACTAAAACAGACTAGGAAGGGAGGGCTGGCAGTCTACTTCCAAAAATTAGCTAACGGAAACCGTGTGGATCACAGCAGGACGTTACCTGAGGCAGTGCTAGAAGATGAGCGCCCAGGTGGGAAGGCACTCAGAACGCAGCAGCTGCAGCAGTGGCTTGGTGCACGCCAGGGATGGTGGAGACAGGGCAAGATGCGCAGTTTCATTCTGTTGTGCGTGGGGTCACCCGTGATCGAGAGCTATGACAACTAACAGCAACAGCGTGTATAGATAACGAGCTTTCCGAGGGTCGGGGCCCAGCTGATGACCTCGTGTTTCCTGTGACTGTTCACTCTGTGGCACAGTGCTCCGCGCACAGGCTGTGGTGGCCAGTTTTCTCCACCACATTCAGTCCACGGGTCTCAGATGCTGGTCTATCAACTGCTGCTGGACTGATAACAGTATTCACGTTTCAATAAGCTGGGTGTCTATGAAAACACAGATTCCTAGGCATCAACAGAGAGCTGGATTGAGTAGTCAGTTTGGTGGAATTTGGTGTTTTTAACAAGCACTGCAGTGGATTCCGATGCTTTCAAGTTACTTACCCAGAGTACATTACTGTGACCTTCACAGTTGTTAAGTGTTTCTGGGAAATAAGCTAAAAGCAAAGGCAGTTATTAGAAAATCTGAATTAGACCAGTTTTGAGTCTTTTTTCATTTTCTGCCAAAGTTTGCAGGGTTCCCTCTTAGTCGTTGATTAAAGCTATTTGCCTTTTTTGTTTGTTTGTTAAAGGTATCATGCAGGCTGGGCCGATAAGTACCATGGAAAAACCATTCCCATTGACGGGGACTTCTTCAGCTATACCCGCCACGAGCCCGTGGGGGTGTGTGGGCAGATCATCCCGGTGAGTGCTAGCCTCTGCAGAGGTGGATCAGGAGTGACGAGGGCTATCTGAAAAACACAACTGACACACTCCGTAGTTTCAGACAGCCTCTTGCACAGGCGTGGAGTCATGTGGCTTGAAGCCAGAAGGCAACATGGCTGGAGGTTGAGAACATGGGTTTTGACCAAACCAAGCCCAAGTCTGAGTCCCAGTCCTGCCATTCATTAACTCTGTGACTTAAGCAACTCCCCAATCCCTGCAAGCCTCAGTTATTCATCTGAAAAATGGAAATGAGCATAGTACCTCTATCAGGAGGGTATTGGATGGCTATGCCTAATAAGGGCTTAGCATGGGGCCTGGTAAACAGAAAGCACTCGTAAGTATCAGTTGCTGTTATTGTCATCAACCACCTGCATTGTGCATCCATCTTGAGTTGGGGGGGAGCACAGACAGGGTTCAGAGAACTCTATGCCCACCTTCCTTGTGGGGGCCATTGTCTGTTGCAGTGGAACTTCCCGCTCCTGATGCAAGCGTGGAAACTGGGCCCGGCCTTGGCAACCGGCAACGTGGTTGTGATGAAAGTAGCTGAGCAGACCCCACTCACTGCCCTCTATGTGGCCAACTTGATTAAGGAGGTATGTCACTTGTTTTTGTCTTGACCTCTAAATGCTCTTGTGTAGATATCTGAGGTGGGGCCCAGAGTCAGAGTGGGGTGGGAATAGAGCAGGGACTGATCCCAACCCCAACCGTGTTCTCCCCTATTTCCGGCATTAGCTCCCCTGCCAAGATCCCTTTGAAGAAGGAAAACCATTGTTCTGAATGAATGTCATAGGGAGAGGCAGCAGTCACAGGGGACCCCAAGAAACGGGCTTCTCATACTGCTGTTTAGAATCCCTCTGCAGTACCCCATAATAACCTGCTTCTGCTTACAAAAACCATCTTAGCCACCTGTCCTGGTTCCCCAGGGCCTCTGTAACAGGACCACAAACTGGGTAGACAGACTAGCTGGAGGCCACAAGTTGGAGGTCAAGGTGTCAGCAGAGCCATGCTCTCTGCAGGCTCTAGGGGCCCCTCCGCCCTCTGGTGGTTCCCGGCAGCCCTTGGTGTTCCTTGTGGGTAGATGCATCGCTCCGATCGCTGCCTCCATCTCCACGTGGCTGGATGCCCTGTGTGTCTGTGTCTCTCCGATTCCCTTAAATTCTTAGGAGGACCCCAGTCATACTGAGTCAGCCCCACCCATATCAGTTTGGCCTCCTGTTAACTGATTACATCTGCAGGGATGCTATTCCCAGCCAATGTCACATTCACGGGTACTAGGGGTCAGAGCTCTGGTAGCATAGTGCCTAAGGCACTTGACTGCTAACCAGAAGGCTAGCAGTTCAAACCCATCAGCCACTCCTCAGAAGAAAGGTTAGGCAATCTACTTCCATAGCGATACAGCCTTGGAAACCCAAGGAGGGGTCGCTATGAATCGGGTCCAACTCGATGGCACATAGCAACAACAACAAGGGGTCAGGACTTGAACCTGTCTGTTGGAAGGACACAACGAAACCTTGAAAACCTCCCTGGGAAGGGGCGTATCTTCTGCTGCCTTCACCCCACCATCTAGCCCTTCAGAGCAGCGGCAGGACTCACAGTGCCCTTGGCTGTTTGCCTACAGGCTGGCTTTCCCCCGGGCGTGGTCAACATTGTTCCTGGATTTGGCCCAACGGCTGGGGCTGCCATAGCGTCCCATATGGATGTGGACAAGGTGGCGTTCACAGGCTCCACTGAGGTAAGGGGTTCTAGGGACCTCAAGTTCCCCATGTCTTCAAAGAATGATACGTTTGTGGTTAGCTTCTGGGCGTGGTGTTCCTGTCCCAAGAAGGACTTGCCTCCAGGTTGCTCATGCGAGGGACCGTGGCTGTGCCAGGAGAGACTGCAGGGCTGAGCCGGTCTTGGTTGGAGTGACAGTCCAGCTGCTCGGGGGGAGCATGATTGTCTCCTGAGGAGTAAAGAGTTTGTGACCATTTAGACTTCACAAAGCCCAGAGCCACCTGTCACAGCCCTTGAGTGTCAGGCTCCGTGACTGGCACTGCCATTGTGCTCCAGAGCTTGGGCTTCAGAAGGATAGAACGTAATGTACACAGCACATGGAGTGTGGCGCCTGGTACGAGGCAGAAGCCGCACAACAGTGACAACTGCTCGGGCTGTTGTCATATCTGAGGGGCTCAGTGGGCTGGGGCAGCCATGGCGAGTGAATGGCTGGATGTGGGGAGGTCCTCTAGGCCTCTTGTCACTCCGTGGCTTTCTGCAGCTGTGGGCTTCTCCGTTCTGTGTGTCTGTTGAGAGCGTTTGTTCTCTTTACGCACATACACGTGCACGCAAACACACACACTGATGGTGTGTCTCTGCTTCTGCTGCCCCAAGGTTGGCCACCTAATTCAAGTGGCTGCAGGGAGCAGCAACCTCAAGAGGGTGACCCTGGAGCTGGGGGGAAAGAGCCCCAACATCATCATGTCGGATGCTGACAGTAAGCCCCAGGGGAGGGAGGAGGCCTGGGGGGGGGGAGTCAGCTGAGCAGTCTGTTCCTGCTTCTGTCCTCCTCCTTGGCATCTCATCCTCGCATCCTGCCCTAGGACCTCCAGGTAAACTCAAAGCCAGACCTACAGCCTGGCCTGCTGGTCACGGGACCTGACCTCTCCTCCCTGGAGTCCAGCTGCACTCAGCTGCCTCACACACTGTCTCTCTGACTAAACTCTCACCGCATTCCCGTCTTCTTGCTACTGTCTCCTTGACTCCCAGTTCCGCCCTCTGCAGGCTGGGTGGGTCCCCACGGGGTGGACAGTGCTGCTCTATCTTCCCATTCACTGCCACACTCCATCAAGGCCCTAACTGTGTGGTGGGCCCCTAACTGTGTGGTGGGCCTCTTAGGTTCACTGAGTAGGGGTTCACTGGCTGGGACGCAGGTGTTCTTCTCTTCCTCCCCCACCCCTTCCTGGCCTCACGCAGCCTTTCTGCCTTGTGTCCACAGTGGACTGGGCCGTGGAGCAGGCCCACTTCGCCCTGTTCTTCAACCAAGGCCAGTGCTGCTGCGCCGGCTCCCGGGTCTTCGTGCAGGAGGACGTGTACAGCGAGTTCCTGGAGCGCAGCGTCGCCCGCGCCAAGTCGCGGGTCGTTGGGAACCCCTTTGACAGCCAGACGGAGCAGGGGCCCCAGGTAAGCTGGTAGCTGCAGAGGCAGGCAAGACTGGACTCAAGTCTCAGCTCTGCCATGTGGCCCCGGGAAGCAGGTCACCTCCCTGAGCTGCCGTCTGCTCATCCGTCAAGCCCACCCTTCCTACTTCACAGCTGGCAGTGAAGGGGAAATCAGCTGCTTGCAAGCACTTTGTAAAATGTCCATATGAGATGAAGTGCTGGGTGTGTCTGTGCAAAAAAAGAATGTGTTTTTTTGACGTTGGCCAGCCATAAAAATGCATCTATCAGATGTCTGAAAGGATACACACATCTCTCAACTGTGGTTATCTAGGGGTGGGCAGGGCCATGGTATGGGCTAAGGTAGGGATTTCTTGTTACTTGAAACTCAATAAACTGTAGTCAGTAATAACTGTAATGAAGAAACACACACACACAGAGTTTGGCAGTTCCTCAATAAATTAAACATAGAATTACCATATCACCCAGAAATTCTACTGCTAGGTTTATATACAAGAGAGTTGAAGGCAGGGGCTCAAACAGATGCCTGTCCACCAATGCCCAGTGCAGCACTATAATGGATACAGTGTAGCCAGCTGGTGGAAACAACCTAAATGGCCATCAGCAGATTGAAGGGGAAACAGAATGTGTGGTTCATATATCCAGTGGAGTAGTATTCAGCCATAAAGAGAAATGAGGTGTCCATACATTGAATGAAAGACTCAAGCCTGATGCTGAGTGAAAGAAACACACAAATGGTCACACATTGTAGGACTCCATTCATATGTGCAGGCTAGGCGAATCCATAGGGATGGAAAGCAGGTTAGTGGTTACCAGGGGCTGGGGATGAAGAAAAGGCATGAGAGCTAAGGGGCAGAGCCCTTCTTTTGGGGTGATAAAAGAGTTCTGGAGTTAGAGGAAATAGCTGCCCATCATTGTGACTGTATTAAAATGCATTGAGGCATATGCTTTAAGGTGAAAATGGTGGATTTTATGTTGGTGAATTTCATTTGAATAAAGAATGACCAGCCACTCCTCGGAAGGAAGATGGGGCAACCTACTTCCGTAGTGATACTGCCTCGGAAACCCAAGGAAGGGTCGCTATGAGTCGGGTCTGACTCGACGGCACATAACAACAACAACAACAATGAAAAAATACCAGCACTTCAAATAGAGAATGAACAGATAATAAAGTAATAAATACAGTGCTTTTCTCTCCATTTCCTCACATCTGGTCCTTCCTTATTCCTGCGCAGCCCTTAGGCCCAGTCTGCCCGGCCCCACTCCAGAGGGCCCTGTGCTGACTGCCTCCAGTCACCCCCTTCTGTGAGGCCAGACCACAGGATCGGGGCTTTTCCCAGCCTGATTCTCACTGCCCCTTGTAGATCTCACTCTGGGTCTTGCTTCTCAGAACTTCTTCTCCACATGTCCCAAGCCCACTACAGACCCCCACAGCCTCTTCCTAGGCTCTAGCCCCTGGAGTGGTCTATGCTGCTGGGGTCCGTGCCCCAGGTCTCAGGGTTGGCTGAGGACAACCGTTTTTTGTGGGAGGCAGAGATGGGACTTGGACGTGTGCTGGGGTGTCTGCACACATGCAAAGGAGGGCCCTCGAGGTGTAGGATGGAGTTGAGGTGGGAGGCAAAGGGACAGGTGTTCAGGAATTTGAGAATTCTGGATTCAGGCTCAGCCTTCTGGGTGTTGAGAAGGTGGGAGGATAGAACGTACTTTCCTTAACAGTTTGTTAGTTTGATTTTGTTGTTGTTGTTGTTGTTAGGTGCCATAGTTGGCTCCAACTCAGAGCAACCCTGTGTCCAACAGAAAGACACTGCCCAGTCCTGCACCATCCTCACGGTAGTTGCTGTGCTTGGGCCCATCGCTGGCGCCACTGTGTCAGTCCGTCCCATTGCAGGTCTTCCTCTTCCTTACAGACCCTCCAGTTTACCGAGCATAATGTCCTTCTCCAGGGACTGGTCCCTTCTGACAACCTGTCCACGATCTCTCCATGCTTGCTTCCAAGAAGCATTCTGGCTGTACTTTTTCCAAGACGATTTTGTGTGTTCTTCTGGAAGTCCATGATATATTCAGTATTTTTTGCCAACACCATAATTCAGAGGCATCAACTCTTCTTTGGTCTTCCTTATTCATTGTCCAGCTCTTGCATGCATAAGAGGTGGCTGAAAATACCACGGCTTGGGTCAGGTGCACCTTTGTCCTCAAAGTAACACCTTTGCTCTTTAACACCCGAAAGAGGTCTTTTGCAGCAGAGCCGCCCAGTGCAATAAGTACATCATTTGATGTCTTGACTGTTGCTTCCACGGGTGTTGATTGTAGATCCAAGTAAAATGAAATCCTCAACAACTTCATCCTTTCCTTCCTTTATGATGATGTTGCTCTTGATAGTGCAGTTGTGAGGGTTTTTGTTTTATGTTGAGGTGTAATCCATACTGACGGCTGTAGGCTTTATTAAGATTTAATTCATAAACTATAAATTCACTGTTATAAAGTGTACAATTCAGTAGCTTTTAGTATATTCAGTGTTGTGGAACCATCACCACTTTCTAATTCCAGAAAAATCTTTTTAAAAAAATTCCAGATATTCTTATCACACAAAAGGAAACCCCGCGCCCATTACTAATCACTCTACATCCCTCCACCTCTAGCCCCTGGCAACCACCAGTCTTTCTCTCCCCATGGATTTACCTTTTCTGGACTTTTCATATAAATAGAATTGTACAGTATGTTGCTGAATCAATGGGTATGAGCCAAAAACACTGTACCACTCAACAGCCCTTCCAACGGTGTATATGACATACTCTCGCCATCAGAGTGTTTTCTCAGTATTCTAAATGTCTGCTAATCTGGTAACTGAAAAACAAAACCAATAGGTTTGATTTGCATTTCTTTGATTATTAATGAGCTTGAGCCTTTTTTGCCTTAGGTTTCCTGGCCATCTGAATTCCCTTTTCTGGGATTTGCTTGTTCGTGACCTTGACCCGTCTCTCAGGCTTCTCATTGCAGGCATGGTCTGGGAGACATCTGACTCTGGCTTGGCATCCCGGATAACTGCTCCTTCTGTCACAGGTGGATGAAGCTCAGTTTAAGAAGATTCTTGGCTATATCCAGTCTGGGAAGCAGGAGGGTGCAAAGCTGCTGTGTGGTGGGGGGGCTGCTGCTGATCGTGGCTACTTCATCCAACCCACTGTGTTTGGAGATGTGCAGGATGGCATGACCATTGCAAAGGAGGAGGTAAGCACAGGGCCTGCACTCTGGGGAATGGTCTTTGGAGTTTTTTTTGGGGGGGCTCGACCCAGCTGCTTGACACTGATCCCCCAGCTGGCTCTGGGTCATATCCCACCTTTGTGCTTAGCTGTCATCAAGTTGACTCTGACTCATGGTGACCCCATGTGTGTCACAGTGAAATGTGGTCCATACAGTTTTCAGTAGCTGACTTTTTGAAAGTAGATGGCCAGGCCTTTCTGAGGAGCTTCTGGGTAGACTTGACTCCCAACCTTTTGGTTAGCAGCTGAGTGTATTAAACGTTTGTACCACATAGGGACTTGGCCTCTGTGCTTAGGACAAGTTATTTATAATTCCCATGTGATCTCACTCTCGTTTTTCAGCCCTTGAAGGCTCCCCACTGTCTAGGAGGAATTTTAAATTCCTTAGTGTATCTTTCAGGGCCCTTGGTGATCTGATTACTATGAGCCCTGAGTCTCAGAATGAAGTTCCCTGGCCTTTGTGTTGTTGTTGTTGTGTGCCATCAAGTCAGACCCGACTCGGCAACCCCTCCTTGGGTTTCCAAGGCAGTATCACTACAGAAGTAGATTGCCCAGCCTTCTGAGGAGTGGCTGATAGGTTTGAAGCACCAGCCTTCTGGTTAGCAGTCAGGTGCCTTAGGCACTACGCTACCAGGCTGTCACACAATGAGCAGGACATTGGATTAGACCAAAGGGCTGGCCTCCCTACAGGAGCGATTCTCTTGACGTTCTCCTCCCGGGCCCTCCTCGTGAGCTCGGGTCAGCAGCTCTACCTCATCCATTCATTCATTCATGCCACAGATATTTACTGAATGCCTACTATGTGCCAAGCCCTCCACAGACCCTGGAGATACAGGGGCATCTAAGATGCCTTCTCTGCTACCCTGGAGTTCAGACTCTACTTCCCCAAGCTGGATTCAGATCTTTAGCTGCCCTGCGTAGGAATAGCAGTATGGTGCCACCCGCTTTCATGTGTAATGTTCTGCCTTTTCCCCATCTATCCTGACTACCTCGATGCTGCTTTCCAGGGGGTGGGGGGCAAGACTGTCTCTCCTGTGCTGGTGTCATGAGCCCACCCCACCAGCTGCACTGCTGGTGCCCTGGCCTCGGGGAACTCCTGGTAGTCTTCTCCATCTCTGTCCTTATACTCTCCAGCCTTGGGATCAGCCAGGTCTTCAAGGAGTCCTGGCTCCTATGAGTCAAGAATGGGCACTGGTGTGCCATGTCCCTCTTCCCTGCTGTGCCTCTCACATGTCCCCCACCCTCTCTTAGCTGTCCCTCCTTCTGCTCTTGGGATGTCAAGGCTTGACTGCCACTTCTGGGCAGCCTTCCCTGACAGCCCTCCTCTCGCTGCCAAAGCTGAAGCAGCAGGGCCTCTGGGCTTGCACTGCTCCTCGGTACTGTATGTAAGCAGTGTCAGCATCCATGGTCAGGGCCCCCACTCAGCTCTCTGCACTGAGAGGGCCTGAAGGCAACGGCATCCCGGTAGCAACAACAAGCCATTTCTTGGTTTCTCAGTCCCCTTCTCCACTAAAAGGACCAGGTTCCTTGGAGAAATAGCTCATTCCAGGACTAAGCAGGGAAAGTACTAGAGTAACTTGGAACATCTTGGGGCAGAGATTATATCTTGTTTGCAGTTGTTTCTTCAGCATCCTGCTATATGCTTTGCACCTAGATTATGGTTGCTAAATGACTGATTTAAATTCTTTGAAACTAAATCTAGGTATAACATGTGAATCATCTGTACCTTGCAGGGTTGTTGAGAAATTAGAGTGTGTGTGTCAGCCCACAACACAGAGGAGGACACTGTCCATGCTGGCTTCCTTCCCTTTGTGTGTTGTCACTGAGCTGGGGAACGCTTGTCTCCCTTTGGGACTTGGGGCTCGCCATCACGTCTGGACTTATCCATTCAGTGCTGTGAAAGCTGGGTAGCAGGGTTCCCTGTCTGGCATCTCCTACTTTGCTCTCTCACCCCAGATCTTCGGGCCAGTAATGCAGGTCCTGAAGTTCAAGACCATAGAGGAGGTCGTCGGGAGGGCCAACAATTCCAAGTATGGGCTGGCTGCAGCTGTCTTCACAAAGGACTTGGACAAGGCCAATTATCTGTCCCAAGTCCTTCAGGCTGGCACTGTATGGTAAGAGCCCCCAAGCATCCCCTCCAAAGCCTTTAGGAGCCCTTAAAGCCCCAGGGTCTTCTGGGATTCATTGCTCACTGTTCCCGAATGTGGGGTGCTGGTCAGTTTCTCCTGGGTCAGGGTATGGTACAGCCGATGGATTAAAGCTCCCTGTCCCCTCCCTTCCAGGATCCAACTTCTCTACAATGCACATGCCCCATCCTGCTCTTCTTGGGGAGCAGATGGGTGATGGGCTCCTTACCAAGCTGTACCCAGGGTGGGAGACCAAGGCTAAGGGCATGGACGTTTGCAATACTGATCTTAAAGCTACGCACCTACTTCACATCCACTAGGATAACTGTAACAAACAATACAAAAGAAACAAAGTGAAAAATAGTAAGTGCTGGTGAGGAAACAGAAATTGGAACCCTCATCTGTTGTTGGTGGGGATGTAAAATAGTACAGCCACTGTGGAAAACATTTGGCATTTCCTCAAAAAGTTAAACACACGATTACCATATGACCCAGAAACTCTACTCCTAGGAATAGACGTGGAGAATTGAAAGCAAGTACTCAGGCTCAGCCTTGTACACCGGTGTTCATGGCAGAGCCATTCATAATAGGGAAGGCACAAGCAACCCAGATGTCCATCAGCATTTGAAAGGATAAACAAAATGTGATCCATGGATACGATGGGATACTGCTGAGGCACAAGGAGCAATGAGGGCCTGGCATGTTACAACATGGAGAGACCCTTAAAACAGTATGCTGAGTAAAGGAAGCCAGACACAAAAGGCCCCATGTTGTATGACTGTGTTTATGTGAGATGTGCAGAACAGGCAAATCGACAGACACAGGAAGCAGATTATGGTTGCCAGGGGGTAGGGGACTGGAAGTGACTGCTAATGGTACAGGATTTCTGTTTTTATGGTGAAAATGCTCTGTAATTAGTGAGGATGGTGCCACACCATTCTGAATGTACTGAAAAGCACTGAATTGTATACTTTAAATTGAATTGAAATTAAAATGTAAAATTTAATTTCAATTGAATGTTAAACAATTTATAGTTGCAAAAAACCCTTAAAACTCTTGACATCTAATTAGCAAACATAGTTTGTTAAAATCAGAAGCTATCGTAGTGCACTTGTTACTGTCAGCCTTCTGTGACCACAACCTGAAGGAGAAGGATGACTTGAGACTTCATTTCACATGGCACTATTCCACAGTGAAGATTTCAGAGCAATGCAGGAGGTTCCAAGGGTGTGGCAAATGCCCCCAAGAGGTATTTCTGGAATCCAGTTTCAAATTCTAAGGAGACCTAGTGGCATAGTGGTTAAGCACTCGGCTATTAAGTGAAAGGTCGCAGTATAAAGCCACCAGCAGCTCCATGGAAGAAAGATTGGTCAGTCTGCTTCCACAAAGATTATAGTTCAGAAAACCCTATGGGCAGTTCTGTGTTGTCACACTGGGTTGCTGTGAGTTGGAATCAACAGCACCAATGACATTTCCAATTCTAGGATCAACTGCTATGATGTGTTTGGGGCCCAGTCCCCATTCGGTGGCTACAAGATGTCTGGGAATGGCCGGGAGCTTGGAGAGTATGGTCTGCAGGCATACACTGAAGTGAAAACCGTGAGTAGGGTGCCCCACCACGTGCCCAACCCCAGCCCTCTCCCAGGTCACACTTGAGTCTGTCAGTATTTATCACCAACTTCTCCTTCTAAGCCCAAGAAGCTATGAAAGGAGATGAAGACCCTGTGTCTGCTCTGTCCTGTGGGACCTAACTCAGGAATTGGCCACGTTGGCACAGTCATTTGCTAGGTTTTGTGATATATGCCCAGGGCTGGGGACTGGAGAGGAAAGAAAGCCATGTGGGCTGGACCAATGAGGAGAAGCTTCTAAAGAGAGCCAGGCATTTGCAATCAAGGCCCTACTTATACCCACAGCCTTTGATTTTACAACTTCAATGATAGGAATAGAGCCTTTAGAACTAATCAGAAATACAGAGAATGTGTAAGTCTCCTTTGGAGCATTGCCTCTGGTAGGGGAGAGTCAGGTGTAACCTAAATGCCCAGGAAATGATCAAACACCCAAACCATGGGGTAGCTAGGAAGCCATTACTTTTTTTTTTTTTTAAATAGAATATTTGATAGAGAAAATGCTCATCCTTGAAAGTGAAAAAGCAGGATACAGACAGATATGTAGTAGCAGCTTGATTTTAAAACTATATATGCAGATATAGAGATAATTGGACATCAATTTATCAATATACACAAGGAGGGGGAAAATAAAGCTTGTGTGATAATGATTTTTTCTCTGCAATAAACACTAATTACAGTCAACCAGAGAACATACACATAAAGGGAAGTTAAAGAAAAGAGAAATGAGCCTACCTGGACTGTCCCAGGATTGGAAAAGAGAAGGTGCTTGACAAACCAGGAGGAGCAGGGGGAAGCGAGACAGATGCGGGAGGTCTGGCTTTGCTTCCAGGCATAGTGCTAGTAAGCCCTGAGAATAAAGAGACAAGCTGTGACAGCAGGTCATTGTTTGTTGTGGGGATGTTTACCAACATCCCTGGCCTTAACCCACTAGACACCAGTAACCCACCCTCTCCAGTTGTGACAACTAACAATGTCTCTAGACACTGCCTGATGTCCCCGGGGAGGCATGATCACCCCTGTTGGGAACCACTGGGTTAAGGAGATATGAGTGTGACCTCACACTGAATATTGCCCCAGTGGTTCATGGGACTGGGCAGCTGGCCAACAGGATGTTACAACTAAGGGAGTGCCTACAGATCATAGGGGAGAACGAAGACTTATGGTTTCTCTGAACCCCTCTTACAGGTCACTATCAAGGTTCCTCAGAAGAACTCATAAAGAACCATAATGCCAGCCTCTTGGATCACCAGTGAGGGAACATTGAATGCAATCAGCAGTATAACCAAGAAAAATGACTCTTGAATGTCCAAAGTCTCAAAAGAGAAGTTCCTCCCCCAGCATCCCTCGGGTCAAGAACGTCCTGCAATGTGAATTGATAAACAGGGTGGGGTGGAGTGACAAGTATACGGGGAGTCTTGTAAGTGGCAGCAGCCCTAGCTTGCAGGGGGATTTTAGAAAACAGTCCAGTGTCTCATCCTGTCCATGTGCTGCACTTCTGTAACTTTTTGGAGAGGAAAGCCAATGCTTGTAATTGTGTTAGTATCAGGCAACAGCTAGCACCTCTGGATTCCAGACTAAAAAAATCATTAAAAGCTGTGTTGCTCTTAACTTCTTCGGTACCTTCTCCTTCATTCCACCCCAGTAACCCAAGGAAGTGCTATCAGGCAGGTACGCTGTCCCTGCTGTGCCTGTGTCATGTTGGATACAACTACAACCCCTCTCATGTGGGTAAAGAGCTTTCTGATTCATGCGTTTCATCAACAACATCTGTGGCCGGTCTCCATGTGGCTGACCCTGTCCTAGGCAGTAGGGGAGGGCCAAATGAGCCCCTGGCCTCAGAGTGGGCAGATACACCAGGACATAGACACTTGGCCTCTGAGGTTGGTCCTCAGTTTTTTCAGTTCAAACACTTGATCAGACCCAATGAGACTGAATCATGTGGATCAACTGCATAAGAAGTTGAGTTGGAAGCCACGTCAGTTAGTTTGTGAGATCCATAGTTCAGTGGCCAGACCTGTAGAATCTCCTAACCAGGACATGGGCTTCCTGTAGTCAAGATACCTGGCAAATTAGGAAGAAGTATCTGTAGTGATAAGTAATCAGATTCCTTGGTGAGTGTGGAATCAGCAAAAAGAGGGGATTGCAGTAGTGGTGGGTATCATGCAGATCACAGATTGCTTTGAGAGTTGGAGGAAAACTTCAGCCTTGTCCTAAGAAAAATACACCTTCCAACTACTGTTTGAACATGGACTGACGCTGCCCTTCGTGGGCTATTTCACTCAGGCTAAGCCACATCTTGATAAACAATCCTTATTCCATTAAAGATTTACTTTTAGTTGTTCAAATGTTGAAAATGTTCAAAAGTTGTCACAAATGTTGTCATTCCTCTCTTTTTATTGTGGTAAAGTATATCTAACAAAACCATCATACTTCTTTTTGCTACATACCTGTACTACGATTTACTTAATTTTTTTCTTTATATCAATTCACTTTTTTATTTAAATAAAAATGCTGAAGAACACCTTATTACCATACATAGAAATAGTACTTGACAGCCCAAAATAGAAAGCACTGTAACAAATGACAATGTTACTAAATTTAAAATAATGCAATACAAGTAATCCATCATTCTACAACTACCCATACCTGGAAAGAAGTTCCTCAGTGAGGAGAACAGGGTTCTATGATCAGTTAGCAAGAGAGGGACATTCCAGTTGATGTTGCCTGAAGATGAAGACAGGGTTCTCTGTCAATGAAATGATTCTGTATTTTAGCTTCAATGATAGCCAGCAACAAAAATGCCGAGTGACTTGTGAACTTAATGGCAAATGGCAAACTTGAACCCACCCCTCAGGGTCAGTCCCCGTTCTCCTATCCTTTCTCCCAGGGATGACATTATGCACTGCATGCTGGGATATATGGCAGCACAGGGATAGACTGATCAATGTGAACAGCTGTCCCTGCCCTGGTGACACGGACACTGCATGAGCACCTAAGAGACTGCTATGGTGGTCAGAAGGAAGATGAGGTGCTAAGCGTGAGAAGAGAAAAGCCCGGCCCCAGCTGTGGGGTGAAGAAGTGATGCCCCTCACACTTCCTTACCTTCCAGTATAAACATTTGTTAGGAGCTACTGTGTGCTAGGTACCAGTTGCTGCCGAGTCAACACTGGCTCACAGCAACCCTGTGCTCTAGAGAGGATTCAATGGCTGGTTTTTCAAAAGTAGATCACTAGACTTTTCTTCCAGATGGCCTGTGGGTGGACTCCAACTCCAACCAACTCCTTTGGTTAGCAGCCAACCACATTAACTGTTTCCAACACCTAAGGAGCCCGTGGCCTAGTACGTTAGGCTGTACGGAGTGTTAGGTAGTGGTGATACAGAGAAGCAAGAGGGAGGTGTCAGACTCTCAGAAAAGATGGTTATAATACAATATAGATAGTTTCTGATAACTTACAAGTACTTAAAAATTAAAGTTTACCTTTTTAGTGTCTAAAATCATCTTAGTAACACTACTGGTAGGCAGTTTACTTTGGGAAACAGGATTACTGGTACCTGTAAGATCCAAGAATTGCCTTCCAAGAATTCAGTTGAACAAGCTCATAATCTTTTTCACTACTTCTTTAATATCTCTGAGAAAATTTGGGAACCACTCAAGCCAACTAGGTGAAGATAAACAGGTTGGAGATTCCCATTCCCTAGCAGCAATACAAGGAGCCCTGATGGCACAATGGTTAAGCACTCAGATGCTAACCAAAAAGACAGTGGTTAGAGCTCAGTAGCTCAAACCCACCAGCTGCCCCCGGAGAGCAAAGACTGGTGGTGATCTGTCCCTGTGAAGGTTACAGCCTAGGAAGCCCCAACTAAAAACTGAAGTTCCTAATTCTAAAGGAGGGGGAATGGATTCTGAGAGTCAATCAGCGATCTCTACTACAAAGCAAACCACCACCCTGTGATTGCTCATCTGTCATAACGACAACTTACCAGCATACTCTCCAAACTAAAGAAACAAGTCTACTGGAGATTTAGGGTGATGTTTTCCCTAGAGTTAACCTTATCATCAATTTAATCCAAATCTCATTATGTAGGATGAGATTACTTCTGGGTGAAGGTCTTATATTGACCGTGTATTCCTATATTGCCAGGCTCTAGTGTATCAATTAGGAATATTTTGGTTGCAAGTCTCACACAATCAAATTCAAACTGACATAAGCAAAGGGGGAATGATTCGCACAATGCACTAGTCTGGGGATGGTGGGCTTCAGGCACGGCTTGATTCAGAAGGTGTCCCTCTCTTGGCTCTACCCCTGCTGTGTTGGCTTATTTTCAGGCTGTGCCCACTTTGGTTTCTGGCAGGTCTGCATCTAAGTGGCTCTAATAGCTTCAGCCTCAACTCTTACTACCAGACTCAAGTCCAATGGGAAGGAGAAAACCCCTTTTGTTAGAGCCCTCAAATACCCTGGGGATCCCTGGGTGGTGCAAATGGTTAACATGCCCAGTTGCTAACCAAAAGGCTGGCAGTCCAGGTCCATACAGGTATCTCAGAAGAAAGGCCTGGTGACCTGCCTCTGAGAACCCTCTGGGGCACAATTCTACTCTGACACACGTGGCAGCATCATGAATCAGAGTCCACTGTTTTTTGTTTTGCAGAGATCCTGAGGTTCACTCTCATTGGTCCAGTTGATGTGACAGCCCATCCCCTTTGACCAATAACTGTGGCCAGGGGGCTGAGATGTGACTGGCTTAGACCTGAGTTGTGTGGTTCACCTCTGGACCAGGAGTGCAGTCCTAATCTGCTGGACTGATGAGGGAGGGATCTCCAAAAGAAAACTAGAGCTGTCGCCTGAAGATGGGGACACAGAGCCTGGAGAGTCCCCTGTGATGGACAAAGATGCCATTGACAGTCTTTTAGTACAACAAGCAATGCTGCAAACAAGGCCTTGTCGGATGCATTTGGAAAAACAAATGAAATGTTTCATGTCTCTGGGTCTGTGAATCAGCTGACTGAACTTGTGAGAGAAACGGCTCCTTAAACTGACAAATGACAAGGAAGTGCTGGCTATGAAGAAATGTTACAACATTGACTTGCCATCCCAGACACTTACTAATCTCCTTATGTTTTTAGAGACAGGAACCAATTAGAACTTTAAGTAGCTGCCTGAAGTGAAAACAAAGTTCTCAGGTTAAGAATAACCTCCTCTCTCTGGGTATGTAGGTGTGGCTTAGTCACAGGAGTATTGGGCTAAAGCTGCTGTTTCTGCCTGTAGGCTCACCAGCTTCCCAAGAGGAAGTGCTCCTCTTCAGCTGAAGGATGGACACAAGGAGTTTTCTGCAGCCTGGAGAGCTCCCCTGCCGCCCTCGGGCATTTTCTGTGTGCAGATGCTACCTGGTGGGCACTGAAGAGAACTGCAGCGGTAGCCTCTCCAAGAGCTGATGGAATAGGCCTACCCACTGATGTCCTTCAAAGATGAGTGTTAACATACAAAATGACTCCACGTGGGCACTATCTGGCAAAAACAATGCAACAGAGAACCAAGAGTCCAAGGTCATATACCCAACCGAATTGAAAATAAGTACTCAGAGTGTTAAAAAGCAAAGATGTCACTCTGATGACTTACGGTATTTTCATGTGAAAGCCAGACAATGAAAAAAAGATGAAAGCCAGACAATGAAGATGAACTGACGTATTCAAATCTTAGTGTTAATGAAGACTACACCATGGACTGCCAGAAGAATGAACGAACCTGGCTTCAAAGAAGTACAGCCAGAATACTCCTTAGAAGAGAGGGCACTGACACTCCGTCTCTCTCACTTGGCACATGTTGTCAAGAAGAATCAGTCACTAGAGAAAGACATGGTTTTAGTCACTGTCTGGTTACCAAGTGCCAGTCTGACAGGAACATACCACACATGGGATGACCTTAACAAACAGGAGTTTATTCTTACAATTTGGAGGCTTTAAGGCCAAGTTCCAAGAGCCAGGCTCTAGGGGTTGGGTGAAAGCCCCTCAACCTTGGGCTTCAGCTCTGCCTTCTGCTGCTGACCCACTCAAGCTAGAGGCATTTCTTTACTCAGACAGCTGCTGGCTGCTGAGGCTGAGAAGCCCAAGGTTGACAAGCAAAAAGACACAGTCCCAATGTTACCAAACCACACAGCAGGCCATGAACTTAAGTCCATTATAAGTCCCAAGGTCGGCAGAGCATGGCAGGCTGCTGAACAACAATACAGCTACATGTAGGTCCAAGTGTGCCATAGTCTAGAGATCATTCCCAAAGCTGCTGCTTATATATGGGAAGCAGACCACATGCCCAAAGGCGGCTACTCAGCTGCTCACAGTAGATTCCACCATGGAGTTGATTACTAGTCTCATCATGGGGAATACTACATCCAGCTGCCCAGCCACTCAACCAGGCCCAACCAAGTTGAGACAAAAACATAACCACAACAGTTACCTTGTGCCACACTGACAGCAATATACCACAAATGAGATGGCTTTAACAAACAGGAGTTTATGCTTATAATTTGGAGGCTTTAAGTCCAAGTTCAAAGTGCCAGGCTCTAGGGTCTGGGTGAAAGCCCATCAACCTTGGGCTTCAGCTCTGCCTCCTGCTCCCAGCCCACTGGAGCTGAAGGCTTTTCTTCACTCAGCTGCTGGCTGCTGAGGCTGACAAGCCCAAGGTTGAAAAATAAGGCACAGTCCCAATATTACCAAACCACCCAGCAGGCCATTAATTCAAGTTCATTAAAAGTCCCAGGATGGGCACAGCATGGCAGGCTGCTAAATGACGACTCGGCTACATGCAAGGTTCAAGTGTGCCATAAACTAGACACCGTCCCTAAGGCTTCTTCTTATATACAGGAAGCAGACCACATCCCTAAGGCAGCTACTGAGCTGCTCACAGTAGATTCTACCATGGAGCTGATTACCAGTCTCATCATAGGGACCACTACATCCAGCTGCCCAGCCACTCAACCAGGCCCAGCCAAGTTGACACACAAACTTAATCACCACAGGCATCATGCTTAGTAAAGTAGCGAAGCAGTGAAAAACGGAGAGACCCTCAAGGAGATGGACTGACACAGTGATTGCAACTGTGGGCTCAAACAGCAATGACTGTGAGGATGGTGCAGGACTGGGCAGTGTTTCATTCTGTTGTACACAGGGTTACTATGAGACAGAGGCAACTAGCTGGCATCTGATGACAACACTCAAACATTTGTATATGCATGTTCAGAGCAGCACTATTCACAATAGCAAAAAGTCCATCACTGGATGAATGGTAAACAATTGTATATCCATACAAATGGAATATTATTCAGCCATAAAAAAGAATAAAGTACTAATACACATGCTACAATGTAGATGAACCTTGAGAATATGATGCTAAGTGAAAGAAGACGGATACAAAAGGCCACATTATGTTGATTCAATTGGTATGAAATGTCCAGAATAGGCAAATTCATAGACAGAAGGCAGACTGGCAGTTACTAGGGGGAAGGAAAGGAAGATGGGAGTGAATGCTAAATGGGTATGCATTTCCTTATGGGGTGATAAAAATATTTTGGAACTAGACAGAGGTGATGAGTGTACAACATTGTGAATGTACAAAATGCCAGTCAACTGTCCACTTTAAAATGGCTAATGTTTATGTTACCTGAATTTCACTTCAAGTAAAAAAAGTCCTGAGTCACAGCAGGGGAATGTGGCAAGCCTTGTAGCCTTTTCCTATCAAATGGGTCTCCATTTCCTATCAATCTCTCAGTCACTTCCTCACTACCAGCTCATTTGGTGATTTTGTGAAAGGGAGAAGGGAACTGTATTAATCTATTTCTATTGATTGTATGAGCATTTTTTGAAAAGGGTGTAAATGCACATGGTTATATATATGTAAGTAATTTATATAAATTATATATTTAAAAAAAAAAAAAACCCTCACTGACGTCAAGTCGGATCTGACTCATTGTGACCCCTCTTTGGGTTTCCAAGGCTACGGTATCACTACGGAAATAGATTGCCTAACCTTCCTTCCAAGGAGTAGCTGGTGAATTTGAACCACCAGCCTTCTGGTTAGCAGTCAAATGCCTGAGGCACTACACCACCAGAGGTCCCATACATATATATATACACATACAGAAACGTACATACATACAGCCAGTGTGTCCACCTCTGTATTCTCCTTCTGCCCCTCAGACAGTCCTGAGAATGCCCTGGAGGGCCTGTGGGAACACAGGCTGCTGGGCTCACCCCCAAAACACTCAAACCTATTGCCATGGAATAGATTCTGACTCATAGTGACCCGACAGGTTAGGGTCCCTTAGCGTTTCTAGACTGCCACATCTTTCTTCCAACGAGGGGCTGGTGGGTTTGAATTACTGACGTTTTGATTGGCAGCCGAGCGCTTAACCACTGTGCCATCAGGACTCTAAGTTACATAAAATCCACCACTGCCAAGTTGATTCTGACTCATAGTAACCTATAGGATAGAGTAGAACTGTCCCATAGGGTGTCCGAGGCTGTAGTCTTTATGGAAGCGGACTGCTACATTCTTCTTTCTCAGGGCAGCTGTGATGGATGCAAACCACCAACCTTTTGATTAGCAGCTGAGCGCTTAACCACTGCGACACCAGGGCTCCTACAGCTCACCCTGGAATAGGTCTGTTTTGGCAGGTCTGGGCGGGGGTACTGATAATTGGCATTTCTAACGAGTGCAGGTGACATTGAGGCTGCTGGTCTGGGAACCACACTTTGAGAAGCGCTGCCCAGAAACACGTGCAGTCATTCCTGGTCTTTCCACCACAGAAGGCCCCTCACCTCCTCAAGATGGGAGAGATCAAAGACCCCTTCAGAAAGGTTTCTGCTGGTTTGCTTTCTATTTTTTATTTTGAAATTATTTCAAATTCACAGTTCTAAAACTCGTACTACAATCTCTGATAGTACCCACATCCACCCATTTTAACTATTTTGCCCCATTTCCTCCATCATTCTCTCTCGATATATACATATACACACATATCTACACACACACACGTTGTTGGTTGAGTCGGCCCCCACTTCATGACGACTGTACGTGTTACCGAGCAGAACTATTCCATAGGACTTTCTTCACTGCACTGGGCAGAAGCAGACTGGCAAGCCTTTCTTCCATGGAGCCACTTGGTGGATTTGAACCGCCAGACTTTTGGTTAGCAGTTGATCACAAACCACTTGCACTATTTTCTCTGCCTCTATTTTTTCTGGGCCATGTCTGAGTTGGTTCCAGGCAACATACCTTTTACCTCTTAATACTCTATTGTGTGTGAATTTTCACCTAGGATATTCTTTTACATAAGTACAGACTCAGTTATCCAATTCAAGAAATTTAACACTGATCCAATACTAATAGCTAATCTCTCTGTGAGAGTTTCTACCAATCTTGGTAGCTGAGGGACAGGATTACTCTGGGGAAAGCAGGTATGCTGCCTTCTTGGAGACTGTCAGTGATTTTTGGGGGTCCACAAAGGCCCTTTTTGGCACTGTCCTCCTTACCAGCCCTTCCTGCAGGGTGGGGCCTAGGCAGCCTCTGTGTGGTGTGGTCCTGCTCTCTGCCTTGGCCCAGTGGATTGCCCCAAAGTGGATGCCAGACACAGGCCAACAGCTGGGCTGAGACTGGGGAACTGGACACTGAACCACGGGAGGCGAAGGGTGGACTCTGGTCATGTGGACTTGAAGCCCCACAAATCAAAACCACAGAGACGTAGGAGTACACAGAGGAAGTGAGCAGACCGTTACTGAGACAGGCCACACATCCTAGAGGGGGAGAGAGACATGAGAGTGGCTGCTGACAACTTGCAGGGCTGAGCCTTGCCTGTGTTTCCTGATGTTGAGACAAGCCACCGACCTTGCTCAGACACCCCCTTTTACTTGTACTTGTGTGTGTGTAAGTTCTGTTGCCCGTGTAGGATTGTGTATCTGAGACTATATAGTATGTGTCTTTTTTTTTAAATTTTGTTTTTGTTGTTGAGAGTATACACAGCTAAACATGTACAATTCAACTGTTTCTCCACGTACAATTCAGTGACAGTGATCACATTCTTCAAGTTGTGCAACCTTCTCATCTTCCTTTTCTGAGCTACTCTTTGCCCACTGACATAAACTCACTGCCCCCTAAGGTTACTGCTATGGTCAATTTTATCCATATAGATAGTTCTTGAAAGCGCATAATGCTCAAGAAAGACCATTTTTACTAGTTAAGCTAAACTACTGTTTGGTTTTAAGATGATTCCACGGATATTTATCATTTAAGGTTTAACAGGGCGGTAGTTTCAGGGCTTCATCCAGCCTCCATGGCTTCAGAAAGTCTAGAGTCCATGAAAATTTGAAATTCTGTTCTGCATTTTCCCACATCACATCAGGATTCTTCTATGGAATCTTTGATCAAAATGTTCAGTAATGGTAGCTGGACACCATCCAGTTCCTCTGGTCTCATGGCTAAAGAAGCAGTTGTTCATGGAAGCAATGAGCCACACATTCCATCTCTGCCTTCTATTCCTGACTCCCCTTCTTCCCCTGTTGAGCTAGGTGAAAGGAGACCAGTTGTGCCTTAGATGGCTACATGGGCATTTTTGAAGCCCTATGTATTCTCATGGGAGCTTTGGTGGTATAGCACCTAAGGCATCTGACTACTAACAAGGAGGTTGGCAGTTCAAATCTACTAACCACTCCTCAGAAAGAAGACAAGGCAATCCACTTTCATAGAGATACTGCCTTGGAAACCCAAGAAGGGGTCGCTATGAGCTGGATCTGACTTGACAGCAGTGAGAGTTTTATGTATTCTCATGTGCAGCTAGCAATAAGCTCCTGTGACCTCATCCAGCCTTGGATCCTGGTCTACACCATGGCACAATGGCTAAGGACCAAGCTGTAATGCTGTGGAAAACAGTTTGGCAGGTCTTCAAAAAGTGAAATACAAAGTTACCATGTGGCCCAAGTCCACTCCTAGCATTCTGCCCAAAACAACTGAAAACAGCTGGTCAAACAGATACTTGTACACCAGTGCTCACAGATGCACTCTTCATAACAGCCAACAGATGGATACAGCCCAAGTGCCCATCATCAGATGAACGGAGAAAAAATATTCATACAGGGGAATATGATTCCTCTATAAAAAGGAATGAAGTTCTGATACGTACTATGACCAGGATGAGCCTTGAAAAGATGATGCTGAGTGAAATAAGTGAGACACAAAGGGACACACATTGTATAATCCCATTTACCTGAGTACCTAGAACAGACAAATGAATGCATGGAAGCAGAAAGTACACGAGTGGTTCCCAGGGGCTGGAGGGAGGGAGGACGGGGACTTACTGCTTAATGGGTGTGGAGTTTCTGGTTGGGGAGATCAAAATGTTTGGAAATAAACAGTAGGGATGGCTGTACAACACTGTGAGTGTGATTAATGCCACTTGAAAAGGTTAAAATCACAAATGTTACGGTGTGTATTTTACCACAAGTGAAAAAGCAGAACCAAGCTGCAAGCCTGAGTGGGAAGCCAAGTTTCTACTTGGGCAAACCTCTGCACCTTTCTGAAATTTCTTCATCCACAAATGGGCATAAGCCCCATCCTGTCGGGTGGCTGAGAACCTTCAAATCCCACTGCCTTAGGGAGGTCTGGGGTGACTTCATAGACTAAGTTAGGGTCCATTTAAGGCCAATTTCTAGAAACAAGCTTTGGGGAGGTGAAATCCCTGAGCAGCAATGAGGAAAGGAGGGAAAGCTAACAGAAGGTGGGGCAATGCTGAGTCGGCCACGGGCTCCCCAGGAAGCAGCCGGATGCTGGGGGCACGCCAGTGCTTGACAGGGGTCTGAGGAAGAGAGAGCCTGCTTCCCTGTGTTGCCCTGGTGCTGGCGGGTTCCTCTGGAATGCTCATCCCTCAGACCCTTGCAAGGCATGTCCCCTTACTTCTTTACTCCTGGCCTCAATGTCACCTTCCTAGTGAGGCCTTCTGGCACAGCCCCCTCTCTATCAAACACAGCTCCATCCTTCTCTCTCTATGTTGTTGTTGTCAGGTGCCGTTGATCGTCTCCGACTCATAGTGACCCCATGCACAGCAGAACGAAACACCGCCCGGTCCTGAGCCAGCTCCATGATTCTTGCTATACTTGAGCCCATAGCCGCCGCCACCGTGTCAATCCATCTCGTAAAGGGCCTTCCCCTCTTTCGTTGACCCTCCACCTTACCAAGCATGACATCTTTCTCCAGGGAATGGTCCTTTCTGACAACATGACCAAAGTAGGTGAGACGAAGTCTGGCCATTCTCGCCTCCAAGGAGCATTCTGGCTGCAATTCCTCCAGGACAGACCTGTTAGTTCTTTTAGCAGTCCACAGTACTTTCAACATTCTTCTCCAACCCCACAGATCAAAAGCATCAATTCTTCTTTGGTTTTCCTTATTCATTGTCCACCTCTCACATGCATATGAGGCAACTGAAAATACCATGGCTTGTGTGAAGCGCACC
>NW_006921635.1:5855662-5856971 GCF_000298275.1 Orycteropus afer afer
ATCTGTAAGCTGCATTGAAACCTGCGCACCATGTGCAACTCTGCTTGGTGCCTGAAACACCAGTGGCACAGCCTTAGGCCTCACAAGGATGTACAAGCCCCATAGGATGACAAACTGACAGACAAGTTTGTCTCCCTTAGCTGTTGGAAACCTCTGCGCCCTCCCCTTACCTAATTCCTACCTGGAACCTGCTACTTTGTGGTCCCTGGCCACTCCCTCCCTTTCCTGGCTCTAGGGGGCTTGGGCCCTAGCCTTGCCTCCTGCCCCTTTTCAGCTGGACACCCTGCTGCTCTGGAGGTCCTCGGCCTCCTCTGCTCCCTTCCTTTCCTCCCTCTCTCCTAAGCCCTCTGTTTTTCCTCAGAGCACGTTACCACTCCCAGGCATCATATATTCATTAGGTTCTCGTCTATCTCTTCTAATTAGAACGTCAGCTCTGTGAGAGGAGGGACTGTTTATTATGAACTTGTCCCCAGAGCCCTGAACAGTGCCCAACACACAGCTGCTGTGTGCTGTCAATTGACTCACAGAGACCCTGTAGGACAGAGTAGAACTGCCCCATAGGAGTCCAAGGCTGTAATCTTTATGGAAGCAGATAGCCAGGTCTTTCTTCCCCAGAGTGCTTGTGGGTTTGAAGCACCCACCTTTTGGTTAGCAGCCCAACATTCAACTATTGCACCACTGGGGGTCCTTCTGATATCTAGGCAGGCTGTATAGAGACATACACTGGAATGAGGCATGGATGTGACACCTGGTTTCTTTGTGGATTGGTTGCCAAGTGATACCTGACCTTCACCCAGATCTGACTCCCTATGCCAGGGGTAGGGGCTGTCAGTTCTGTACATTTGCTGCTGCTGTTGTTGTTAGTTGCTGTTGAGACGATTCCGACTCATAGTGACCCTGTGTGTTACAGAATAGAACTGCTCCTAAGGTTTTCTTGGCTACCAGGTCTGGGTAGGTTTGCACCTCCAATCTTTAGGTTAGCCATCAAGCACCACTTGACCTTAACCCCGTTGCCACACAGTCAGTTCGGATCGATGGCGACCCATGTGTTGCCAAGTAGAATTGTGCTCCATAGGGTTCAAGGCTGTGACCTCTGGGGAGCAGACTGCCAGTCCTTTCTTCCAAGGTGCTTCTGAGTGAGTTTGGACTGTCAACCTAGTAGTCCAACCTAAAGATCTTTAAGCATTTGCACCACCCAGGGACCCCTGCACATTACCTGGCAATGATCCAAGACCAAACCAACTCACTGCCATTGAGTTGGTCCTGTCTCTTAGCAACCCCTCCTTGGGTTTCCAAGGCAGTATCTCTA
>NW_006921635.1:5857071-5859748 GCF_000298275.1 Orycteropus afer afer
TGGCTGGTGGGTTTGAACCACCAGCCTTCTGGTTAGCAGTCAAATGCCTTAGGTACTATGCCGCCAGAGCTCCATTACCTGGCAATAATAATAATAATAATAATATGATAATTTAATTTTAAAGCTGTATCAAAATGTCACGTATCTATGTGTTTGAGGTCATCTGTCTCTTCTCAACCATAAATGGGAATAACAGTTGTGAAAGGAGGTATAGTAATTATTTGGGAATTGTGCCTTCTCAGTGTTCCACTTTTCATTTGGGCTTCAAAAGGCAACCTCTGAGAAGCTGTCCCTCAAGAGGGATGATGTTCACTCTGTGAGCCACCTGAGGAAAGGGTGAATCCATGTGTCTACCCCCTGCTCCTCCAGGTGTAGTTCAGGGCCAGCAGCAGTCACCCATCACCTGGCAGCTTCTTAGAATCTGCATTTTAACACGGTCTTTCCTTCCTCCCTCCTTTTCCTTGTTTCCTTACCTGCCATACAGCCGCCCACTCTTCATTCCTTCCCTTCACAGCTCTTTGTGATATAATTCCCACACCACACAATTCACCCATTTGCAGTGTACCATTCAAGGGTTTCTACTATACTCAGAGTTGTGCAACCATCACCACCATCAATTTTAAACCATTTTCTTTGTCCCCAAAAGAAACTGCACTATCACCTCCCAATCTCCTCTCCCCCAGCCCCTGTGGCACCCACTAATCTACTTTCTCTATGGATTCTTGAGTACTGTCTTTTCTGGACGTTTCATATAAATGGAATCATACAGTCTGTGGTGTTTGGTGCTTGCCTTCTTTCACTTAGGGCTGGTTAATATTCCACTGTGTTTATATTCCAATTTGTTCATTGATTCATCTGTTGAGGGACATCTGGGTTGTGTCCACCTTTTGGCTACTGTGAATAATGCTGGAATGAACAATTATATACAGGTTTTTGTGTGGATGTTTTTATTTCTCTTGGGTTAGGTTCTCATTTTTGTTACAAAGAAAAAAAAAAATTCCTAATAGAAACCCAGATCAAGACTGGGCCCTGTGAGGCAGCTTCTGCATTGCACAGGGCTCATCTCTGCATAGGACCCCTGGTGACACAGTGGTTAAGCACCTGACTACTGACCAAAAGGTCGGGAGTTGGAACCTACCAGCTGTTTGGCAGGAGAAAGACCCGACGATCTGCTTCCGGACAGACAGCAGCCTTGAAAACCCTATGGAGCAGTTCTACTCTGTTCTATAGGGTTGCTAGGAATCAGAACGCACTCTACTGCGACGGAGGTTAACACTGAAACAAGAGGAGTTCATTATTTAAAACCTCCCCGAGGCAAATATATGTCCCAGAGTAAATCTTAGTGAAGATTCTGCAGACCATTTATCTATCATATAATGTTTCTAGTGTATCTATCTCTTTGTGCAGCTTTTGTAGTGGTTACTCTAGGTATCACATTGTATATATATACGTTAACTTAGCACAACCTACTGGTTCATCATTTTACTAGTTGAAGTAACAGAAATCTTACTTCCTTCTATTCCTTTTCCATTCCCTCATTTTTAATATAATTGTATTAAACCTTTCCTCTACATAGATTGATAACCACATCAGTGTTACAAATGTTTGCTTAAAACATCAAACATAATTTAGAGCACTCAAGAAGAAAAGGAAAGCCTGTTGTATTTATCCATATACTTGCCAACCTTGTTCTTTGATCTTTCCTGATGTTCAAAGTTCCTTCTTTAATGGTTTGCTTTCTGTTCAGAGGACTCCTTTTAGCCATTCTCTTAGGGTAGGACTGTTGTCATTAGGTGCCGTAGAGTCAGTTCCAGCTCCTAATGACCTCAAGCAGATGAGAACAAGACACTCTCAGTCCGGTGCCATCTTCACAATCAGTGCTATGCTTGAGTCCATTGTTGTAGCCATTTCGTCAATCCCTCTCATCGAAGGTCTTCCTCTTTCTCACCGACCCTCTACTTTACCAAGCACATCCTTCTCCAGGGACTGACCCCTTCTGACAACATGACCAAAGTACAAGAGGCAAAGTCTTCCCATCCTCGTGCCTAAGGAGCATTCTGGCAGTACTTCATCCAAGACAAATTTTTCGCTCTTCTGGCAGTCTGTGGTATATTCAACATTCCTTGTGAACACCCTAATTCAAAGGCATCAATTCTTCTTTGGTCCTTATTCGTTATCCAGCTTTTGCATGTGTATGAGATGACTGAAAAGACCATGACTTGGGTCAGATACACCTTCGTCTTCAAAATGACATCTTTGTTCTTTAACACTTTCAAGATGTCCTTTGCAGCAGATTTGCCCAATGCAGTATGTTCTCTGATTTTGACTGCTGCTTCCATGGACATCTGAGAATAGCTGGAAGGATATTTTCACTGAGAATAGGATTCTAACTTGACAGTCCCTATCTTTCAGCATGTGGGACATGTGTCACTTCCTTCTGGCCTCCATAGTTTCTGATGAGAAATTCTTTATCATTTGAATTGTTTTTCCCCCTATAAAGTAAAGCATCTCATTTCTCTGGCTGCTTTTAAGATTTCTTGGTTTTTAGTTTTCAGAAGTTTAAGTTTGATTTTTCTTGGCATGGATTCTTCAGGTTGATCTTGTTTGGAGATGACTCAACTTCCTGAATCTATAGATTTATGTCTCATCAAATTTGGGAAGTAGATTGCCATATATA
>NW_006921635.1:5860048-5864110 GCF_000298275.1 Orycteropus afer afer
ATAAAAGCCCTGCTTTATCCTCTCCTTCCAAGGACTCTTTGATGACATGGATTTTACATATTTTGTTATAGTGTCACAGGTCGCTGAGGTACTGTTTTTTTCCCCCCATCAGCCTATTTTCCCTCTGCTGTCCCAAATAAATAACTTCTAAATGTCTTATCATCAAGTTCACTGATTCTTTCCGGTCCTCACTATATGCGGTCGAGTCCATTCACTGAGTTTTCAATTTTGGTTACTGTATACATGAGTTCTAAAATTTCTATTTGGTTCATCCTATCTTCTACTTCTCTGCTGAGGCTTACTATTTTTCCATTTGTTTCAAGTGTGGTTATAATTGCTAGCTGAAGCCTTTTAAATCTGCTTTAATATCTGTCATATAATTCTATCATGACTCTACAGCAAATAACAACAACAACAACACAATTCTATCAGCTGTCATCTAAGTGCTGGCACCTATTGTCTTTTTTTTTTTTTTCATTTAGTTTGTGATCTTCCTGGTTCTTGGTATGACAAGTGATTTTTATTGCAACCTGGGTATTTTTAAGATTCTGGGTGTTAAACCTTCTGTTTAGCTGGCTTTCTTTGGCACCACACTAGCAAGGGAGGGGGAAGATGTTGCCTTGTTACTGTTGGAGGATGAAGGTTCAAGTTCAGGTTCTTCACGTGGCCTCTGTTGACACCCAAGGTGAAGGGGGTAGCTGGAGTTTCAGCTCCCATGTGGTTTCCACTGACACCGTGGTGGGAATGGCCTCATCCCCAATCACTGCATTGGTTAGACAACATAGGCTATCGCTGGTGAAAATCTTCAATTAAGACTGTGTGGGGCATGTTAGTGGCCAATAAAAATGAAAATCCTGACTTCCTTTTGCTCTTCTTTGGTATCATCTCTATGGGGGTGTTGGAGCACCTTGTTATAGCCCCATGAGGGTGGAAGTCTAGCCTTCCCATTCAGCCTTTGTTGGTGTGGATAGGGGTGGGAACACTTTTTTCCAGTGGCATTTCACTAGAATAGCTATTGCTTCAGTTTTCTGTCTTGCTACTTTGCAAGCTACCCATCAGGCTTTTGTTGGGGATTTTCTGTGACCACTCATATTTTTGGGTTGCAAGCTTCTTTAGCTCCAAGTCTGGGACAAATGAGACAAAAATAAAACCTAGAGAACTCACCATGTTGTTCTGTGTGTCCCAAGGTCCCTAGCCAGGATGTCTTCTTTTCTCCACCTTTAAGACTCTTCTTATGGGCACTGGGAGCTCTGGTGGAGTAGTGCCTAAGGCATTTGACGGCTAACCAGAAGGCTGGAGGTTCAAATCCACCAGCCACTCCTCGGAAGGAAGGTTGGGCAATCTACTTCCACAGTGATAGTGCCCTGGAAACCCAAGGAGGGGTTGCTATGAGTTGGATCCGACTCTACGGCAGTGGGTTTGGTTTGGTTTATGGAGATTAGATGTATTCTTCTGGGGTTTTTAGCACTTCTTGTTGTTAGGTGCTGTCAAGTGGGTTCATACTCATAGCCACCCCATGTACAACAGAATGAAACACTGCCTGGTATTACACCATCCTCACAATTGTTGCCATGCTTGGGCCCATCTTTGAAGCCACTGCGTCACTCCACCTCACTGAAGGTCTTGTCTTCCCCCTTTTTTTACTGACCCTCTATTTTACCAAACATAACATTCTCCACCAGGAACTGGTCCTTCTTACATGACCAAAGTACCAAGATGAAGTCTGGCCTTCTCGTTTCTAAGGAGCATTCCAGCTGTACTTCCAGGACAGATTTATGCATTCTTCTGGCATTCCATGATATTTTCAACTTGAAATGCACAACCACTGTGTTGATTCAGATTTACAGAGAGCCACCCTAGGTGCGAACCACTAATCTTATGGTTAGCAGGCAAATGCCTTAGGCACTGCACCACCACAGCTCCCTATTTGCAACTTAGAGGGAGGGAGAGGGGAAAATGCTTTTTGGAAGCAAGGATGGCAAGACTTCCTCTTAAGAATTCTGGATATGCTATCAGGAGATACCAGTCCCCGGTGAAGGACTTCATGTTTGGCAGAGGGTCAGTGAAAGAGAGGAAGATCTTCAAAGAGATAGACTGATACAGTGGCAGCAACAATGAGCTCAAACATAGCAACAACTATGAGAATGGTACAGGAGTGGGCAGTGTTTTGTTACGAGGTATACAGGGTCATCATGAGTCAGAACTGACTTCAGCACATAAAATCTTCATGGAGGCAGAATTCCCCTAATACTTTTTTTTTTTTAAATTGTGATTTGGGTGAAAATTTACAGAGCAAATTCACTTTCCACACAGCAGCTCACATACACTTTGTCTCATGACATTGACTACAATTTCCCACAATGCAACAGCTCCTCTCCCACTTTCTCCTCCTAGTTAACTCTTTCCTGTGTCCTTCCCTATGCACTCCTGCCCCCTTAGCTGTCTCCCTGTGCACCCTAATATGCTTTTAACACCTATCATCTTGGGAAGAAAGGAGACACTCAGGCATTGGTAGGCAATAAAATTCAACTTTATTTTCCATCATATTTATTGTTATTTAAATCTGGAAGTTATGGCAAATGAGAGGGTAGTTCCCTAGGCTGTACAAGAAAACAAATTTGGGATAGATTTATTGAGATATACAATCTAAATCCCATAGCTTGACATTTAAGAACTTATATCATACCAAGAAAGGATCCCTTTCTTAAGTCCTACTGTCCTCCAAAATGAGCTGCTGTTTCTCCTCTCCACTTCTTTGATCAATCTGCTCCCTTTGGCTGTAACATCCCATCACTTCCATGTACCTTCACATTCAAATCCTATCGACACACTCGAACGTCACTGTATTGTTATCAATCAACGAATAACAAATTTTAACACCTTAAAATAACAAAATATCTATTATCTGTTTCCGTAGGTCAGAAATCCGTGTGGCTTAGGTAGGAATGGTTTCTAACAAAGGTGTACTTAAGGTGTGTTGGTCAGGATTACAGTCATCTCAAAGTTCAAAAAGAGGAGGATCGACTTCCAAGGTCATTCATATGGTTGCTGGCAGGCCTCCGGTCTTCACTGGCTGTTGACCAGACATTAGTTCTTTGCCATATGGACTCCTCAACTCACTGAGCTAGCGTTCCTCAGAACAAGTAAGCCAGAGAGCAAGAGAAGGAGCCCAAGATGGAAAACACAACATTTCCGTAACCTAATCTCAGCAGTTGGAAAACACAACGTTTCGGTAACCTAATCTCAGCAGTTACATTCTATCCCTTTGCCGTCCTGCACTCACTAGAGGTGAGTCTGCAGGTCTAGGGCAGGGGGGGATTACACAAGGGTATGAATAGCAGGACGTGGTAATCAGGAGTGGAGCTATCTCATAAGCTTCATACAACCATTTACCCTCAGGCATCCAAGATTTATGTCCTTTCCACACGCAAAATGCACCCTCCCCTCTGAAGGGGTTCAAAAGCCTCCCACTCTATAGCATAGCTGAAGCCAGAATCTCATAATCTAAATCAGGCCTAGCTAGGGATTAGTTACCTTAGATGTAGTTCCTTATGTGTATCTCCCCAAGTACAGTTCCTCTCAATCTGTAGACCTGTGAAAATAAAGGCACAGATTATTTTCCTCCCCCCGTCCCCCACAGCCATATAATGGTGGGACGGGCACAGGAGAACAACTTCAGGCATACAAGCATTCCTGGTCAAAAATAGGGTTAGGAGTCACTGATCCACAGCAATTCTGACATTCAGCTGGGTCAATGCTGGAAGTTCCCTGAATAGTTCTCAAAGCCTGAGAAGAATTATGAACAGCTTTCGGCTCCACTCTCAGGGCCCTTGGGTCCACCCTGACACATTCTTTTCGATAAAAGGTAGCACATGGCTGCAGCTGAACAGCTTTGCTTCCTGCCAACAGGATTCTCAAGGTCCAAAGGCCTTTTTCATTCTGCCTACCATGGCCAGGAGCTCTGGTAGCATAGTGGCTAAAGCATTTGACTGCTAACCAGAAGGCTGGCGGTTCAAACCCACCAGTCACTCCTCGGAAGGAAGGTTGGGCAATCCTACTTCC
>NW_006921635.1:5865091-5865743 GCF_000298275.1 Orycteropus afer afer
CCCAGGGAAGAATGTGTGTGTGTGTGTGTGTGTGGTGTGTGTAGGGTGTCAGCATTTCGCTTTTTCCTTGCTAGCACCTGTCACACACTTTGCGTTCTTCCCCGTTTACTGCCTGCTCCCTTCCCCTTCCTGACGGTAAGACCCAAGAGCGGGAAACCTATCTTGCTCCTACTGTTTCCTCAGTGTCTAGAAGGCCTGACACACAATGGTGCTCAATAAATAACTGTTGAGTGAACGAAGGAAGACCGAGCAAGAGGTGATCAACCAAAAACCCGTCAAAGGTCCCTTGTAAGGAGTTGCCGGCAACGTGTAAAGAGTTTCGTTTTGCCACATAAATCTGGGTTCCAATTCTGGGTGGACCACGTTTCACTAGGACTCTTCCCGAGTCTCAATTACCTCATGTGTAAACGGCTGTGAAAGTGGTATTAAGAATTAAGAACAATACCTACCACTCAGCGTCAAAAGCCTACCTTGTAAAGACAAAAGGAGCTAATGGAGGAAAAGTGCTTCACGTACAGTTGTTATGTGCCGTCGAGTCAAACCCGACTCATAGCGACCTTGGGTTTCCGAGGCAGTATCACTATGGAAGTAGGATTGCCCAACCTTCCTTCCAAGGAGTGGCTGGTGGGTTTGAACCGCCAGCCGTCTGGTT
>NW_006921635.1:5866363-5903508 GCF_000298275.1 Orycteropus afer afer
CGCAGGCCTCTCCTGAGGACCTGGCGAGCCCAGGCCTAAGCGGCGGCCCCTCCAGGCCCCTGCATAGCGCCCCGGGCCGGGGCCTTCCCCGCCTCGCCTTGCCCCGGGAGCCTGCCTCCCCCGCCGGGGATGAGGCCGAGAGGCAGCCGCGCGGGCCCCAGCACAAAGGCTTGTCCCCAGGGGCTGCCTCCTCCTCCTCCACTGTTGCCACCGCCAGCCTAGAGCCGCCCGCCGAGGCGGAGCCGGCGCCCGGGCCCTCGTCCCCGCCGGTCCCCGGGGGCGGCTGCTGCCCGTCTTCCCAAAGCGCAGGAGCCCAAGCGCGGAGCCCCTTGCTCCCTCGGCTGCGGTGGGACCGGGCAGCTGCGCAGCCTCCGCGGCTCCCGTCCGTGGGGGGTCCGCGGAGCATGTCGGAGGAGAGCGAGATGGAGAAGGCCATCAAGGTAAGAGAGAAGTGCCCCCGCCTCTCCACTTTTCCCTGTGGCATTCCAATCCCTGCAGTCTCAGAAGGCAGGGAGAAGTTAGTTTAAGAGATTACAGCCAACTTTCAGGTTTGGCCTTTCCAGGATTATGTAGATTGCGATTTACAGCCCAAAGAAGAAGAAGTGTGTGTGTGTGTGTGTGTTGTGTGTGTAGGGTGGAATGTCCGATTACAGCCCAGGGAAGAAGGTGTGTGTGTGCTATGTGGTGTGTGTGTGGTGTGTTGTGTGTGTAGGGTGGGATGACCGACTACAGCCCAGGGAAGAATGTGTGTGTGTGTGTGTGTGTGTGGTGTGTGTAGGGTGGGATGTCTGACTACAGCCCATGAAAGAAGGTGTGTGTGCATGTGTGTGTAGCGTGTGTGTGTGTATGTAGCGTGTGTTCGTAGGGTAGGATGTCCGACTACAGCCCAGGGAAGAAGTTGTGTGTGTGGTGTGTGTAGGGTGGGATGTCCGACTACAACCTAGGGAAGAAGGTGTGTGTGTGTGTGTTGTGTGTGTAGGGTGGGATGTGTGTGTGTGGTGTGTGTAGGGTGGGATGCCCAACCACAGCCCAGGGAAGAAGGTGTGTGTGTGTGTATAGGGTGGGATGTCCCAGTCCGTCTGTTGTTGCTGTTGTTGCTATGTGCCGTCGAGTCAGCCCTGACTCATAGCGACCCCTCCTTGGGTTTCCGAGGCAGTGTCACTACGGAAGTAGGATTGCCCAACCTTCCTTCCGAGGAGTGGCTGGTGGGTTTGAACCGCCAGCCTTCTGGTCTAGTCTATGGTTAATAAAGTGGTGATGTGACTTCTACGCAGCTAGACCTTGATGTGGGTAGGGTGGAGAGGGCCCACTGAAGAGGCACTTGGCACATTTTGGTCTCTCTATTCTGAATCGTTCCCGGTGCCGCTAGCATTTGCTTCCGGATGGGCTTCTGCTGAGAAGCACTTGTAGAGTTTGGCTTTACCCATCCCTCCTGACTTGTTTGAAACTGTTGTTGTTGTTGTTGTTGTTTGCCGTCGAGTCGGCCCCGACTCATAGCGACCCCTCCTTGGGTTTCCGAGGCAGTATCACTACGGAAGTAGGATTGCCCAACCTTCCTTCCGAGGAGTGGCTGGTGGGTTTGAACCGCCAGCCTTCTGGTGAGCAGAATCTGCAGTTTCAGAAAGAGGCGATTCACCTTCTCCCAAGCCTTGCCTTTTGGCATGTTCTCACTTTGCTGTGTGTTCCTGCTGTCTTCTCTTCTGTCTGCCCCTAGGGAGTATTGAGTTTATTCAGGAAGAGCTAACAGTGTACTGTGACTTAATGCTCTATTAACTAAAAGAAAAATAAACGTGTGATAAAATGCTCCAAATAAAATGACAACTTTTCTAAAACCTGTTTACTACTTAAAAAAAAAAAAAAAGCAAATTTTGCCCACAGAGTCAGAAAGTTATCATTTGACTTGACAGCTAGGAAATCAGTCTTGAGTAAATTGAACACTGACACTTAAAGTTGATGTTGCTTATCTTCTTATTTTACTTGAACCTGACAGTGTTGAGTCAACACAGTGCATTTAAGAACTTAATTTTCGCTGAGGGACAAACATCCTTTGGTAATTTAGGGTTATTGTTCTTCTGAAGACACAGTCACTGTTAACCAGTAACCATTTCAGAACTCAGCAACTGTAGTGATTTTGGGGGGGCGATAAGTTTCAGAGGAGTCCCCAGTGGTGTAAACAGTTCCCGTGCTCAGATGCTAACCAGAAAGGTGGCAGTTCACGTCCACCAGAGCTGCCTCCGAAAGGTCTGGCATTCTCCCCTGGAAAAGGAGCCACTAAAAACCCTACAGAGGTCTGGCCGACACACCTGAGGTCACCAGGAGTCAGAGCTGACTTGAGGTAAACTGGATTCAAGTTCATAGCAACCATCAGTTTCCCTTCACCTTTTTAAAGGAGGCACCAGATAGAACTTACACATTAAGGGGCATCAAGTTTTGAATAATAGAAATAAAAGTTCAAAAAGAATGCTTTGTTGTATCCATTGTTTCTTTTGGTTGGGATTTTACTGGTACAGAGTCATGATTTGCTGCCTGAAGTTGTATGACTGAGTTGTGAATCAAAGTGTGTGTGGCAGGCTTTAAATTAAACATTTACTGTATTTACTGTCTGCTTTGTGCCAGGTGCCATCTTAAGCACTAGCGGTACAAGGAGAGTCCAGACGTCCCTGCTCTCATGGAGCTTCTAGTCTAGATCGGGGAGTTAGGTGATAAACATGTGTCAGGCGGTGATAGTTGAGTATAAAGGGGGGGTGCTGTTTTAGGGGGGAGTCGGGGAGGCCTCTGCGTAGATGGCATTTGCGTAGAGCTCTGAAGGAGTGGAGGCGCAGTGCCTCGGTATCTGGGGGAGAGTGTTACAGGCACTGAAACTGCCAGTACACAGGCCCAGAAGGAGCAGCAAGCCTGTGTGTTCCAGGAATAGTAAGGTGGCTGGAATGCACTGGGTCAGCAAAAACGGATAGTGGATGATGTTAAAGAGGTAACAGGAAGCAAGGGCGTGTATGGCCTTGTAGACCATTGTAAAAACGTCTGGCTTTTACCCAGAGTGCTAGAGGAACCATGGGAAGTTTGTGCACAGAAGGACAGTTCTGGTGAATAAGTAGACAAATGGGCAATGTTACTTAGTGGTTACAAGGACAGAATCTAGTTAGATACGGGTAGAAATCCCAGCCTCCCCACTAATGGCCGTCTGTCCTCGAGTCAGGTTACTTCCCTGTGCCTTAGTTTCCACATCTATGGAGGGGATAGAAGTGGTGCCCAGCTCATAGGTTTTTTTTTGAGGATTAAATGAGGGAATATAGTGTGTTTAAAACAATACCTAACACTTGGTACAGCTCAGCATTATAAGTTCACAGCAACTTACAGGTGGCTTAGAAAGTTAGTATTCTTTATTTAGTGACTGTTGCCTAATAATTTTCTTCTTCTTCTTTTTTTAGCTTTTTTTTACTTAAACTTCTTGACTGGCAGGTCATTGGTGAATATTCCTACTAATTTGGGAGTGTCCTATGAGTTGATAGAGTTGAAAATAGCACCTGACAACCAGTACTTGCCTAGGAACTTGCTCTTTTGGAAGCAAGGCAGCATCACCTCAAATGAAACCTGTGGTCTGTGGCATTCTGCTGGTTCACTGTTGTGCTTTGTTGAGGTTATTCATCAAGTGATGGGCCCTGAGTCCTGTAGAGTTCAGCTGGAACATTGTTCTCCAGGGTGCCAGCCACAGCCCTTGACCAGTTCTGCTACCTGGTTACCTGAGAGTGGACTGATTGGACTTTAAGATCTTGTCCTATTACTATGAAAACCAAAACAAAGCTAAGTGGCTACCGCTGAAGGCTGTCTTCCCACCTGCACCCCGGCTCCCATTAGCTCCCCAGTTTCACTACTCCCAAAGTACTTAGCTCAATCTGGAGAGTGTGTACCTTGGGATTGATAACTGTCTTTTGCATACTTGTCTTCTATGATATGTAACAGTTCTTAATATTTGAACTTGGTGAAAACAGATTTTCTAGCCATGTTTTTTGACTTTTTAACTCATTTTTCTGGGGATTACAATATGCATATTTAATTTAACACAGTCTGCTTTGGGTTAATACTGACTTAAGTCTGGAAAACCAGAGCCTCATTGTACCAGTATAACTTATTTCCTCCTTCCTCCTTCCTCCTTTGTGAGCTTATTGTCAAGTATACTACCCCTGTGTATTCTGTAAACCCAGCAGTACAGTATTATAATTGTTGCTTTAAAGAATCTTGTGTAAATTAATGATATTAAAGGGAAAACATTCTTTTATATGAACCTATATATTTACTCCGTCTGATTCTCGTTATTACTGTCTGAGGCTCCAAGTTACTCTTTGGTGACATTGCTCTGCTCCCTGAAGACTTCCTTTAGTAATTTCTTATCGGATGAGTCTAGTGGCAATGGATTATTTCAGTGTTTCTTTATCTGATAATGTATTTCACTTTAATTTTTCAAGGATAGTTTTGTCGGTGCAAAATTCTAGTTAGACAATTTTTTTTCTCTCTGTACTTTGACTATGTCATTCAACAGTCTTCTGGCCTCCATCATTTCTAAAGCGAAGTCTTCCCTGTGTGTGATGGGTCATTTTTCTTTTTATGTTTGTTATTGAGTAATGTAATATGTCTAGGTGTGATTCTTTTTGTGTAAATCTTGTTTAGGGTTTGTTGATCTCTTTCATTCTATAAATGACTGTTCTATTAAGTTTGGTAAGTTTTTGGCCATTATTTCTGCAAATAATTTTCAGCTCCCCCTTTCTCTTTTGTCTGGGTCTTCCATTAGACATACGTTGGAATTTTTGACATTGTTCCACAAGTCTCACTTTTTCTTTTCTATTTCGGTAGTGATACCACCTGGGAAACCCAAGGAGGGGTCACTATGAGTTGGGTCCGACTCGATGGCACATAACAACAACAGCAACAATTCTTTAGATTGGATTATTTCTGTTGTTCTATCTTCAAGTTTGCTGATTTCTTCTGGCCTCTGAAATCTGCTGTTGAGCCCTGCTAGTGAATTTCTCATGTTGATTATTGAACTTTTTAAGTCTAGAATTTCCATGTGGTTCCCTTTAATGATTTTTGTTTCTGTATTTAAAGTCTTTATTTTTTGACTCAGTATTATCATAATGTCCTTTGTTTCTTTGAACACATTTATGAAGTTGTTTTTAAGTCTTTGCTAAGTGAAGCTTCTGGACCCAATCAGAATCAGTTGCTGCTGCTTTTTTTTTTTTTTTTTGAGCTTAGGTCACACTTTCATGTTTCTTTGCATACCTAGTAATTTTTGGTTAGAAACTGAACATTTCAAGTAATGTATTGTAGCAACTGTGATTCTTATTTTTCCCCTTTGCTGGTTGTTAGTAAATTACTCAGTTAAACTGGAATCTTTTTCTTGTAGTGTGCTGAAGCCTTTGCTCAGTTTAAAATTGTTTTCATTTTTTCAGCTTGGCTTCTGGTGGGTGGCCCCTTTGTCTGCATATCTTACTTGCCGACCATGATTTAGGCAGGGGTTCTCAAATACTTGAAGTTTCTGCAGTTTTTACCCTCTGTTGATCAGTGTCTGTGTGGTGAGGAGAAAGCCTTTGGATTGCAGCCAGCTCTCAAGTCTTTCCCCTTTGGCTTTCACTTTTCACTGGCTCTCTTGGGTCTCTCCTGTCTGTATGTAGTTTCCCAATCAGACAGCAATGTGTGGGCAACTTATCTCACCCCTTCTACAGTCCTCAGTTCTAGGATTTTCCCATTAAATTCTGGGTGTTCTGCACGTTTAAACAAGAAACTGCAACCTTGGGGCTAGCAAAACTATTTATTCCCACCTGTATTCTCAACTTTTCTGTCAGAGCTGTGAGTTTTCTTTCTCACCCCAAATTAAGCACATCCACAGGGCAGCACAGCTACTGATTTTCATAGCCAGCCTGATGCTAGTAAAACTAGAGTTGTCACCAACTGAATGAGCCTTGGGTAGTGTTTGTTGCAGAGTGAATCACATTCCCCTAAAATATGTTGTAAATCCTAACCTCTATGCCTGTCTTTATAAACTTACTTGAGAATGGGTTGTCTTTAATGTTAATAAGGCAGGATTTGTGAAGGGCATGTCTTAAAGCAATTTCTTTTGAGATATAAAAGATTAAAGCAAGCCAGGAGGCAAGCAGAGATGGGAGAAGAAAGATGCCAAGGTACATGAAGATGTCCCAGGAGCAGAAGCTCAAAGAGACAAGGACCTTCCTCCAAAGCCAACACCGAGAGGAAGCCTTCCCCTGCAGCTGGCACTCTGAAACTGGACTTCCAAAATTCACCCAGGGAGGGGTGGGACTAGTTAATGATGATGGGAAAATTGCATTGATTAAGGATAGCATCGCACAGCTGATTATTAGAATTGCTGTCATTAAGTTGTACATCTGTAATTGACAGACGTTGTGTGATAGACATATTGATAACAACAACAAAAAGAAAGAGTAGCTGCTGGGGCTGCTATGTACAGCCAAACACCTTATGGGATCTGGTGACTTGGTTTGGAGGTTTAGGATCATGGTTTTATTGGACATCTCAGTTAATTGGCCTAATATGTTTAGTGCTTTGGTCATGGTTTTATTGGACTAATATGTTTAGTGCTTTGGTTCTACCTCCTACTTCTTGATAGTGCCTGGGGTCTTAAATACTTGCAAGTGGCCATCCAAGGCACAATCATTGATCTCTATTCAGAGGAAGAAGGGAGAGTCAGGAATAGGAGGAGCATATGGAATCCAAACCAAAACCCACTTTCATTGAGTTGATTCCCACTCATAGCGACCCTGTACGACAGAGTAAAAGGTTTCCAAGGCTGTAAAATTTTATGGAAGCAGACTACCTCATCTTTCTCCTGCGAAGTGGCTGGTGTGTTCAAACTGCCAACCTTTTGGTTAACAGCTAAATGCTTTAACCACAGCACCAGTAGAGCTCCTTGTGGAGTATATGGAAGTTGTGGCTAACTGCTTCCATTAACAACTACTTCTTTTACCAGAAGAACTGTGTGGAACCTGGCTATCATTACTGAACATTTTGATCAAAGATTGCATAGAGGAATCTTTGATCAAAAGGGGGAAGATACAGAACAGAATTGCAGATTTTCATGGTCTCTAGATTTTATGGAGCCTCAGAGGGTGAATAAACCCCCTGAAACTATTGCCCTGAGATAATCTTTAAACCTCAAACCAAAAATATCTGCTGAAGTTTTTTTAAAACTGACCAGCTTAGCTTAACTAGCAAAAAGATCTGCTTTGAGCATTACACTCTTTTCAAAACTATCTCTATGGGATCAGATTGACAACAGCAACTCAAAAGATTAGATAGGAACCTTAGGGGGCAGTGAGTTTATGGTAATGAGGAACAGCTCAGAAAAGGAGGGTGAGAATGGTTGCACAACTTAAAGAATGTGGTCATTGTCACTGAATTGAACATGTAGAAGCTGTTGAATTGGTGTAAGTTTTGCTGTATATATTCTCCACAACAACAAAAGAAGTACAATTTAAAGAAAAAAGTATGTGAGAAAATGCCATTTACACACATTCTCATGAGTAGGTATGGGAGTGATACTTCTTTTGCCCAGCTGGCCATTGTCTATGGCACCCTTAGGAAAGGTGCAAGAACTGAACCTAAGAAAGGATTAGAGTTGTAAGAAAAAGGGGACTGAGAGATCAGGGCTCTAGGGGCCTGGTAGTGCCACTCTCTCCTTAGCAAAGTCAAGTGTCAAAACTACAGTCCTTGAGCCTATACAAGTTGAACTTGGGTCAAGTATCTCAGTAAGCACTGGTACAGTGAAGAATTAGGTCTGACACAGTTATTTTTATGTCTCAGGAGCTGAACATATAAACAGTCCTTTCATCTGATTATTACAGATAATTCACTTGCACAAATGTGTCTTCCATAGAGTCTCCTATGAGCATGATTCCATTAGAATTGAGGAGAAGAGGGGCTTGGCAAATGATTTTATTCTATCATGCAGTTTAGATTAAGCACCAACTCCTGTTCCCACTCCCATTTGCTCTCAGACACTCTTAAATCAAACAGGCCAGGCAGCAGAAATGCCAGAGGGAGGTTAAATGGGCAGGTTTGAGTTCTGTTGAGGTGGTAAGTGAAGACAGCCTGGTTGGGGAGGACTTGTCTCTAATCTTTATGCTAGGGTCCACGCAGGTAGCCCAGGTCCCTGGGTGGTGCAGACAGTTAAGTGCTCGTCTACTAGCTAAAAGATCGGTGGTTTGAACCCACTCAGAGGACCTTGGAAGACAGGCTTGGTGCTCTGCTATGGAAAGGTCACAGCAAGGGTTGGAAGTGACAGCAACTGGCGACAGCAGTCGGTAGTTGCCCTTGATGGTTGGTGGGTGCTGGGGAGAGGCCAGAGCTGTAAGATTCTAGTCTTGTGGTGTCTGTAACTCACTGTGTGACTTTGACCAACTCCTCACCCTGCTAGATAGTTTTTCAGAAGAGCGTTTCTACAGTGATCTCGCTGGTCCCTCCCATCTCACCCCACTCCATCATCTGGCTTTAGTCCTCTTTTCTGGTCATTCACTGCACAGCTCCTGAACATCTGCTCTATGCTGAGAGCCTTTATGAAGAACTTGGCGGCAGAAAGGTAGGGAGCTGAAGGCTATTCGAAGCTTATTTTATACACTTGCACAGTCCCTTGGGCAGAAGCTCTATTTTCAGCTCAGAGCTTAGCTTGGTGTCTGGCACATGCTACCTGCTCAGTGTTTCGAACAAACTAATACCCCGTTCCCGTGTACTAGCAATGAAGACTGTAGTGCGCAAAGCAGCCTATCATATTTTCATTGCAACAACACAGTTTGAAAGTCTCCCTAGTTTTGGTCTGCAGTTAGTTCATATTCTACCTGTGGAGCCCCGCAAAAATGAGTTTTAGACTCTCACAATTGAAATAATAGGACTGACTGGTCTGGTACTGTATGGCAACAGGAGCTCAGCAGGCAGTGACTAGGCAAGAAGTCTATAAAGATGTTCATCATAGAGGCTCTACCCGAACTACTAAAAGAAAACTATTTTTAAAAGTATGTAGTTATTTAATGAATGTGACAAAATAGGTTGACACTCAAAATGATGTTGAAAATTAGGTGAATTTACTATGACTTTTAGTATTACTTTTTTTGAACTTTTTCCCCTCCTTTTTAAAAGCTTTTATTAAAGGTCTTCACAGGGCAGTGTGCAGCCTCCAGACGCAGTTGCCCAGGAGCCTGTTACTCAGCGGGGCCTGGGGCCTGCCGCTGTTCTGGCTTCCAGCTCTTCTGTCCTGAGATGGGGACAGTGGGCGGTATCTCATCTCGGTTCCATGATTATTTGCACTTTTAAGTCTTAGTTTATACACTTATTCCAACAATTCGATCAACTTCTTCAAGGATACGGGCTGCTGTAACATAGTGGCCTCTATCAGACCTGTCTTTCTGGCATTTCAGAAAATATACTGGACCATCATTGCCAAAGAAGAATTTAGTAATTGCAGCATTTTGAAGGAATATCTTGCTCCCTCAAAAAAAAAAAAAAAAAAAGCATAAAGTGCCTACTCCAGTGAAGCTCACAGATCAGCAGAAGAATTTCTTTTTATCATAGAATGTTTTGCTTTCTCTCTTATTGGAAAACAAAACCTAACCTAGTCAGAAAAAACTGCCTCTTACAATGCCCTGTAGGAACACAAACCTCTGCTTTTTAGATTCTCTCAGAAGATGCGATGGTGATAGTAAGCTCTTTGCTTGGCCCAAACCAAAAACCAAACCCACAGCCATTGAGTCCATTCCAACTCATAGTGACCCCCGTTGGGTTTCTGAGGCTCTGGTAACGTAGTGCCTAAGGCACTTGACTGCTAACCAGAAGGCTGGCGGTTCAAACCCACCAGCCACTCCTCGGAAGGAAGGTTGGGCAATCTGTTTCTGTAGTAATACTGCCTCGGAAACCCAAGGAGGGGTTGCTATGAGTCGGGTCCAACTTGATGGCACATAAAAACAATAGCAAAAATCTTTACGTAAGTAGATTGCCCAGTGGCTGGTGGGTTTGAACCACCAACCTTCTGATTAGCAGTCAAATATCTTAGGCACTACACCACCATAACTCCTTTGGATGGCCCAGCTCTGCTTAATTATTCAGGTTTTTAATTGGGGAATCACTCTCTGCCCCCTCCCTTTTTTATTTTAATAGGAAACCTCCATTTTAGAGGAATACAGTATCAATTGGACTCAGAAGCTGGGAGCTGGAATTAGTGGTCCAGTTAGGTAAGACATCTGTATGAGAATGACAGCAAATTGTGCTGAGAAGGGACAGACATCTGAGTGTTAGTTGTGCCAAATTTGAGACCTAGCTTTAATTTAACAAGTGCAGGTATTTGTGTTAAGCTTTCTCTCGGACATTTAAATGACTAAGTCTTATGGGTTTATAGTGTTGTTGTTGTTGTTAATGTGCCGTTGAGTTGGACCCGACTCATAGCGACCCCTCCTTGGGTTTCTGAGGCGGTATCACTATGGAAGTGGATTGCCCAACCTTCCTTCAGAGGAGTGGCTGGTGGGTTTGAACCGCCAGCCTTCTGGTTAGCAGTCAGGTGCCTTAGGCACTACGCTACCAGAGCTCCCGGGTTTATAGTAGGTATTGTGGAATCCTTTCGAATGTTGACCTGTCTGTGGAGCCTTGGCCATTGTTTCTTTACTGACCTGCTGAGAGTTACTTTCCCTTGGGAAAGACCCTCACTCAAGAGCTGAGGCCTGAGTACTGTGCTGTGGAGGGTGGGCAGGAAGCTTCTCTGCCTTTCTACCAGTTAGCCCTGGAGAAGTTTCTGATGCAGCTGGTTAGACCCTTGATTAGACAGTCCAGCTCTCAAAGAATAAACTGTTACGTTCATTTTCACTGTAACATAGACGGTCTCTGGATTTTTCTCCAAATCTAGAGTCTGTGTGAAGAAATCTACCCAAGAGCGGTTTGCACTGAAAATTCTTCTTGATCGTCCAAAAGCAAGAAATGAGGTATGGTCCTTTATTTCCTTGACTTGCCTGAGTATTTGAAGTGCCTAAGAGTTGTTCTTTTTACAAGAAGGTGCTTCCTGGAGAGAATGCAGAGAATTTCATATGTCTGTACTTCACCCCTCTTCCCTTCTTAAGAAGCAGCTCTAGGTCTGCCGGCACTGAAGGCTGGCACCTAGTAAAGACTCACTTCCTTTCAGCCACCTCTTGTTCTTTGCTGACTAATGTGGTCCTTGCAGCCCAAAGTCTGTGGGCTTGCTTCAGCGCCTGCTTTGTTAGAAAGGTGCTGGAAGGTGCAGATGAAAATGGTACAAGAGGGGTCTTGAGAGTGGCGCTGCAGGGTGTCTTTGAGGAGGTTTCTAGTTTTCTAAAATACATACTTGTTTTAAATTGTCTGGGTGTGACACATTAATAACGTGCTACAAAGGATTTAGCCATCTGCTAAGAGAGATGACGGCCTTGTGGTGGTGCAGTGGTTAAAGAACTCAGCTGCTAATCAAAAGGTCAGCAGTTTGAACCCTCCAGCCACTCCGCTGGAGGAAAATAAGGCAATCTGCTTCCATAAAGATTTACAGCCTTGGAAACCTAATGGGACAGTTCTATTCTGTCCTATAGGGTTGCTATGAGTCAGGGTTGACTCGATGGCAGTGAGTTTGGGTTTTAGAGAGAGATGAATAATTTTTTAAATGAGTTCTTTGCCTAATTTTCCATTTCTAATTGATAAGATAGTGGAAAGTAAACTGTTGGTGAGCTTTTATCCACGGAAAGAGTATTCAGAGACAATCCAAGTGTGAAAATACTGTTTTATGGCACAATTCCAGGGGCTAGGCTTACCCCTCTGCACCTTTGGTGGTTATATGGTGGTCAGCTTTCTGGGGAAAGTTGGGTGAGAAAATGTTGGTGTGTCCCATGTAAGAAGCTCCCCTCTGCTCTCTCCAAGGTTCGCCTACACATGATGTGTGCCACACACCCAAACATAGTTCAGATTATGGAAGTGTTTGCTAACAGTGTACAGTTTCCTCATGAGTCCAGCCCCAGGTAAGACCACACGGGTCGTCGTCACACGCCCACCTTCCTGTATATATGCCAAGGTGGAGTGCAGTCTTCCATTCTCACATGTGCGCGTGCTTTCTCTTTACTTTGTATTTTTGAAAATTTCAAACATGTAAAAGCAGGTGGAATTGTCTGGTGAATCCTCAAGTACCCATTGTCCAGCTTCGTGAGTTACCAGTTTAGGCCAATTTTGTCATCTATATACCCCTACCCACTCTTGGGATCCCCTGATTATTTTGATCACTTTCTCTTTTTAAAAAGCATTTAATTTGGAATTTAAATGGATTCTATTTCAAGTTAGAAAGAGAGGCCCCAGTGTTGTCCTAGGCAATGTCTAAGAGGTTGACAGGGCAGAAAAGCCCTTGTTGCTTAGTCTGCCTTTTCCTTTGAAAGGAATAAATCAACATTATTTTTTACTCACCAAATTTGGGCAAGCTGTTGAGTGGCATTCCAAGTCTGTTCCAGGAAATTCAAAATTAAATAAGGTATGATTTTTTTTCTGGGCAGCAAGACCAGGAAGTGACTGGAGCAGTGTGACGGGCACCAGAGAGCCATGCAGAAAAGACTCTGAGCAGACAAGGGGCTGTTAACTATAGCAGAGTGGGGGTGGGGGGTGGAACTTGAAGGGGATGTTCAGAGTTTTCAAAGTGGAAAAGAAGATGGATTAATAGATACAAATGGAAAATCAACTGATTGTTTCTAACACCTGTGCTCTGTTGGTGAAAGCATTTGGATGGAACCTGGAAGCATCTGTACTAAAGAATCATAACTATAGTTCACAGACTTCTTTTTTTTTCCTTTTTTTTGAGAATCTTTGCTCTTCTTTCATACCTATGTAACCCATCTAGCCATCATGCTGAACATGTTATGGGTCACACAGAAAACTAGCCCCAAGAGAGAGTAACCAGGGCAGCCCCACCACCAACTGAATGACTTAAAGTTCATGTGCTACTCAAAGTGGTGTTCTGTTTCTAGTACAGTAAGTCCCTGGGTTAAGAAGTCCGACTTATGGACAAGTCACAGACAATGTGTATTTAAACCCATTTATTTAAACACATAAAGCCTACCATATGAAAAACTTGAGTTAAATACAGTGGTTTGGAGTAATGAAAGCATGCACTACTTTGTGATGCTCATGAAAACATCGTGTGGCTTCATCAATTTATTGGCTTGAAGGAGGAGGATACTGTCTGCCTTTTTAAGTGGGATCATGTTGCTGTTAAGACAGTGTTCAGTGTGTAACTATTTGGCTTAAAGTTTCCTCTTATTTACTCTTGTAACCATGTCTCTGAAGTATAAATCTGATACAAGTGCTGGTGATGCGTCAAAGAAAAGGAAAACTATCATGATTGAAAATAAAGTAGAAATAATAAGTATTTGGAAAGGTGAAATACCAGTGATCACCGGAGAAGTGTTAGGTAAACGGTCTGACAAGTTTTAAAAGATGAAGTGAGGCTAATGAGCGTGTGAAAGGGTCTGTGCCCTAATAAAAGCTACAGTGAGCAACACTGGTTTGATGATTGAAATAGAAGGGCTGTTAATAATTTGTTTGTTGTTGTGTTGCTATGTGCCATCCAGTCGGACCCGACTCATAATCAACGTAATGTGTCTATTAACCCTATTTTAGAACAGGAAAAGGCTCGAAGCCTTTTCAAAGCCTTTTCAGTCATTTAAAAGCTGCATGTGCAGCAAGTGAAGGTGATTGGGTGATTGTGATGAAGAATTTGTTTCGAGTAGGGTTGGTTCACTTGTTCCAAAGTGAGAGCACATTCACATAACACTAAAGGGCAAGATGAAACTGGGAGTGCCAATGTAAGTGTTTCTCAAGTATGTTTTATGTGCATAGATGGTAAAATACACACTATATACTAAGACAGACATTGACTGGCGCTAAAGAACCATATGTGCCTGTTCCAACTTACCTAGAAATTCACCTTAAAGTCAGACTTAGGAATAGATTTCATTCATAGCCCAAGGACTGCCTGTACACTTTTAATCTAGCTGTCCTAAAATACATTTACAAAATATTCACTTAAAATATTCTCTCTGTACTATCATCTAGTAATAACAAGTTTTGTATCTTTGAGGGGATTATTGTCTTAAATGCTAATTCTATTACTTTAGCTTCCTAGGAAATTTTTACTTGGGTTATTCCTTAAACATATAGTGGCAGTTGTTGGTGTCAGGGGTACATCCCATAGAGGCTTGATAGGACTGGGCTTAGGAAGTGCTTACACTTTATAGGTGAACTACCTTTAGGTCAGTTACTTGATGTTTTAGTTCTTCAATTTTTTGGTTTTTTAACTTAACAAAATCAAATGCTTTCAAACAGGGCTCGACTCTTAATTGTAATGGAGATGATGGAAGGGGGAGAGCTATTTCACAGAATCAGCCAGCACCGGCACTTTACAGAGAAGCAAGCCAGCCAAGTAACAAAGCAGGCAAGTTAACCCCGGGCACCAATCAAGCGACCAACAAAGTTGGTTGACAAGCACAATTTCATTGGGGGGAATAAAAGAAAGCTTACAGAAAAGCTCTATTTGATCTCTCATTGCCTGCTTTGTTATGTAATCAGAAAAGATGTCTTGACAGGAGAAATGTGACCCCTTTTATGTTTTGAGGGGGAAATTGTATTCTTAACCCTTTCATGACCAAATTATTTTCTGCTTTGAATTTTTTGTTGATACCATGTATTTTCAGTAATGGGAGGCATGTTGAAATCCAGGAAAAATAAAAAATTTTTGAGGTAATATGGATTTAGATACAATTATGTGGGATACATATGTCCCAAGTGGACTCTGGTGGTAGGATTGGTGGGGTGAAGCCTGTGTCTTCAGAGTCCTGCAGTTATGCAGGTCCTTGCCATACGACAGCACATATTACAACTGGGGTAGCAGCTTTCTAAGAAACTTGAGAGGCTGAAAATGTAGGTGGGCGCTATATGTCCCTTGGGTCACGAAAGGGTTAACTGATCGTCCAGGATTTCCTCAAGCTTACTGTGAGATATAAATAAACTCTGGAAGGCAAGTGCTCTCACTGCTGTGTAGAGTTTAGATGTCTCTGTTTTCGGCTCCATGTACTGTTACTGGACTTGAGATGCAATGCTGGTGACAGCACCTGAGAGGCTGAATGGTGTGAACATGTGCTCGTAGACAGCTGCGTGTACGACCTTTGCTGTGAAGAAGGTTCTTCTCTCCTCTCTTCAGATTTAAATAGTCCCCTAAGATTTTTATGATTCTGGGGTTTTCCCAGTAATAGTCTCCCTATTTTGCCATCAAATTTTGTTGCTGTGGAAATGATTTATGTCACAGACTAGGATTCCAACTGGAAGTAACCTCTTCAAGAGGTGAGAAGCTAAACCTCAAAGCTTCAGGCCCTGCCAGCCAGCCACAGGGGACAAGGAAGCATAGTACCATTGGTTCTGAATAGAAAGTGCTTCCAAATGTTCCATGAAGGACAAGCAGTTTTTAGTAGGAAGAAACTGACATATGGAATGCTAAGAAAATTCCATACTGAGAGTTGAAGCATAGGTAGAATCTATTATTTCTATTTGATTTTTAAAATCACAATTTGAATATTTAAAATATTAGGAGTGAAGGATGAACTCTGATAATGTCTATAACACAAAAGCCCTTCAAATCCACGCAAACATGCAACAAGCAGGATGAGCAGATTGGAACCGCAGTTGGAAAAAATCCAGTCACTGCTTTCAGGTTTGCTTGAAGCTGAATTCCCCGGAGAGTGCTGCTTCTCTTGGGCCCCGGGCAACGGTGCCCGTGTCCTGCTGTGGGAGCCAGCACCTGCAGGAGACTGGCCCAGCTCAGTGTTTCCTTTGCCGTGCCAGTCAGACCTCTGAATGCAAACAGGAGCTTTCATTTCTTCCATTTTGTGTGGGATGTAACTCGACAAAGGATTCTCTTCTACTGTTGTGTTTTCCTTTTTGTAACAAAGTACAGGTTGCAGTTAAATTAGGTACTTAATTCATTTCTTTGGTTTGGTACTCCAAGTTTTATTTCATTTCCGCTTTAAAACTGAAAACTGACCCCAGTCTTAATTGGCTTATTTAAGGATTGCTTGTTTACATCCTGAGCGCTCTAAACTGGGGTATAAAACAGTTGTCTTTTTTAAGAGGTGGCTGCTCCTCTCTGTCCTTTTCCAGATAGCTCTGGCTCTGCAGCACTGTCACTCATTGAACATTGCACACCGAGATCTCAAGCCCGAAAATCTACTCTTCAAGGATAACTCTCTGGTGAGAAGCCTGGCTTCCTGGCAGCGGAGTGCTGCCTCTTAGTACAGGGCAGGAGCGGGGCTCTGAGCTTGGAGAGCTCCAGATCCGTGGGGAAGATGCTTCCAGGCCAAAGAGCTTCAAGCTGCTTACTTCTACAACTTCCCATGCTGGGGGATTCCCTTGTTCAGAGAAACTATTTCACCCTTGTTGTGGCTGCTGGGTGCTGTTGACTTGGCTCCAACTCATAGCGACCCCGTGTACAACAGAACAAAACACTGCCCGGTCCTTCGCCAGTCTCACAATCCTTGCTATATACCTCAGCTCATCGTTGCGGCCACTTTGTCAGTCCATCTTTTTGAGGGCCTTCCTCTTTCTCGATGACCCTCCACTTGACTAAGCATGATATCCTTCTCCAGGGAATGGTCCCTTGGCATTGATAATTTTGCATGATACCAATCAGCATTTGTGGGACTTATTTATTTATTTTTATGTGTACATTTACTTGCACTCCCCATTTACCATCCCCAACCCTAACCAGTTTCCTCCCCTCCCTGCCCAGTGACCCTTCCTCCGTGCCTCTCATAGTTATGCATGCCTGTGTGTCCTGCGTTTCCTCCATGTGATTGTTGCCCCTGTGGTGCCCTGTGGTTGATTGCTCCGAGGGATGCATTTCCATAGAGTATGTGGGTGTGTCACTCTGGGTTGAGTGGTCTGCATGTACATCTTGTTTACTATTGGGCTGAGAGCCAGCCCCAGAGAGTGAGTTTATTCCAGGCCCAGAATGTATCCCAGGACCATAGTATTGGAGGTCTCACCAGACTCCATCCGGCCAGTAATTCTGGTCCTTATTGAGTTTTTGGATTTTATTCCACATTTTCCCACCCAGGATCTCCAGATTTGATCCTTTCCTGAGTGGTTGGCATTGGTAGTAGGGCACCATCTAGTTCTTTTGGTCTCAAGGGCCATCATGTCCTAGGGCTGATTGCTTTTAAATGCCCTTGTTTTTTTGCACTCTTCTTTGCTTCCAATGATAGGAGACCATTAGCTGCATCTTAGATGGTTGCTTGAAAGCTTTTAAGACCCCAGTCACTACTCGCCAATGTAGGATGAGGAACAAGACTTTAATGTATTTTGTTGTGCCAATTGAGTCTGGTGTCCCTCAGTACTATGGTGCTGAGGTGGTAGGTCCGTTGGATCTCTCTTCCACAGTGTCTGGCTGTCTGTGAGGGATTACTCTGTGTCTGTCTTCTGTTGCTTCTGTAAGGACTGGGGGTATTTTATATCACTGGTATCTGTGCGAGATCCGTGAGACTTAAGAGTTTGGGTATCATTTGAAGGGCTTTGGGAAGGGGCAGGAATCTATATGCTGCTATTTTATGTCACCTGTTGCATGTCCTGTAATTTGCTGAGGTGTGTTCTCCCTCCAGACCCACCTCCTGCCACATGTGCCACGTCCCACTCAGTAAGTTGCTCTGGCTGTCATGAAGCTTATGGCTGTTGTTCAGAGCAAAGCAGCACAGTGGACTGAAGGGATGATGGGCCCACAGAGTGAGGGGCAGTAGGCTAAGCCTTCCGTTTTAGTGCTGCCTTTGCCAGTAGGAGCCAAGGCTGTGTATGTGAGTTGGTAGAAATTCCCCGCTCCTCTTTCACTAAGAACAATCCCTCACTGAATCACTGTCTCCAGACTTGGCACAAATTATTCATAGTCCAGACCTCAGCAAGAAACTCAGGACAGCTCAGGTAACATGTCTTGCATCCAGATTTTCTTTTAATGTTTGATGAGAACTCCAGAGGGCTAACTTCCATTTATTAAATTTCAGGATGCCCCAGTGAAGTTGTGTGACTTTGGATTTGCCAAAATTGACCAAGGTGACCTGATGACACCTCAGTTCACCCCATATTATGTAGCACCTCAGGTAAGCATGTGCTGTTTCTGCCCTAGGATATGTCACCAGGCTGCCTGTAGAGTCACGGGCCTTCTCTTTCACCACATAAGTAGGTGTGTGGTACAGATGGGAGGTGGGAGACCTCCGCTTCAGAAATGCAGATGGCTTTATGGGGTAGGCATTTTATTCTTTTAAAGTTAGCTTTACTGAGGTGTGATTCTAGAGGCATACTTTATATACAGTGGAACACTTCTACAAGCATGTCTATTCTGGTGGGTTTTGACAAATGTCGACACCTGTATGATCACCACCGTAATCAAGGTAGAGAATACAGCCGTCACTCCTGTCAGGCAAGCACCAGTTTGCTTTCTGTTGTTACTGTTTAATTTGTCCTGTTCTAGAATTTCTTAAGAATGGAATCATGTACTTTTTGTTTCACTTCTTTTGCTCAGCATGTTTTTGCTATTAGTCCATATTGCTGCATGTATCAGGAGTTTATTCCCTTTTATTGCTACGTAGTATTCCATCAAGGAGTCCTGGTGGTACAGTGGTTAAAGCATTCGGCTGCCAACCAGAAGTGTGGTGTTTCGAACCCACTAGCTGTTCTAGAGGAGAAAGTTTGCTTCTGTAAAGATTTGCAGCTTTAGAAACTTTATGGGGCATTTCCAGTCTGTCCTATAGAGTTTGGTGGGTATTTGTGTATCTGTTCACTGACTGGTGGACATTTTGGGTTGTTTGCAGTTTTGGGCCCTGGTAGTTAGGGAAACAAGCCCTTTTTCTGGGGCCACTACCGCAGATCACAGCAGCCAGTGGCCCTTGTGGCTGGGGGAGGGTCAGGGAGAGTGGGCAGAGCGATTGTCTTCCTTGATCCCCACTGCTTTTTACTCACTCCCCTTTTCACAGTCCTTTAAAGCCAAGCACTGTTGCCTTGTATTTGTGGGGGCAGGTCAGAACAATGGTTTGTTTACACTGTCATCTTCCCAGGAGTCTGTTTATAGTTATTAATGTACAGGTCTTATACATACTAAAATTTATCTTGATACTTCATGTTTTCAATGTTACTGGAAGTGATAGTTTTTAAAATTTCATCTTCCACTTGTTTATTGCTTATTTATAGAAACACATGGGACTTGTATATTGATGTTGTAGCCTACAGTCTTGCTAACTTCACTTACTAATTCTAGTAGCTTTTTTGTATAGATTTGTTAGAATTTCCTGCGTACAAGGCCATGTCACTTGTTAATAGCAATAATTTTTCATGTTCTTTCCAATCTGTTTGCCTTTTCTTTCTTTTCTTTGTCTTGCCTTATTGTCCTGGCCACCAGCTGGATGTAAGTGATGAGAGCAGCATTCTTGCCCTGTTCTGATCCTACAGAGGTGTTCATTTGTTTGCCATTAAGTGTGATACTAACTGTTAGGTTTTTGTAGCTGCCCTTCATTGCCTTGTGGAAGTCCCATTCTTTTCTTAGTTTAGTAAAAATTAGTATGTGCTGAATTCTGTCAGATGCTGCTTCTGGATCTGTTGAGCTGACAAAATTATTTTCATAACAGGGTAAGTTGCAATAGTTTCAAAGGATGCAACAATCTTGCATTCTTGGGATGAACCACATTTGTCCTGATGAAACTACCTTCTTGCTTGATTGGATTTGCTGGGGTTTTGTTAAGGATTTTAACTGGAGGGATATTGGGCCATGGTATTCTTTTCTTGTAATGCCTTTGCCTGGTTTTATAGTACCAGGCTAATTCTAAAGATTTACAGCTTTGGAAACTTCATGGGGCATTTCTACTCTGTCCTATAGTGTTGGCTTCATAAAATTAGCTTATTTTATGAACTACCCCTCCTTAATTTTCTGAACCAGTCTGTGTTAAGATTGGTATTTTTTCTTTTTTAAATGTTTGATAGAAATCAAGTGAGCCTGGAATTTTTTGTTGTGAAAAGGTTTTGAATTGTGTAATTGTTTTTATAAAATTGATAACAGATGTATTCAATTTTTGTATTTCTTCTTGAGCCATTTGAGACAGTAATTTAATGTTTTTCAAAAAATTTGACTATTTTGTCTAAGTTGCTTACTGACATAAAGTTATTTAGGGTATTCCCTTACTAGCCTTGTAAATACCTGGGATCTATGGAGAGCAAGGTAAGGAGTATTGATGCATAGCCCAGGAGTTGAGCTGAGTTCATTGTTGTTGCTCTGCTTAGCTTCCGTGTCGCACTGACTTCGAATTCCTTGTGTTACCCTGTGCTTGGGTGGAGACTGGGGTAACACGGGTTTTTTTTAATGTTCTCTGTATCCTCAGCTTTGGCCGTGTGCATGTGCCTGTAGCTCACAGGTGAGAGCTGGCACTTCACAACCCTGCCCCTCCGTCAGCAGGAGCTGGCTCTTGGTGGTGATTTGGTGGTGATGTGGAGTCCTGGGTGGTACACACGGTTACCCTGCTCAGCTGCTTACCAAAAGGCTGGTGGTGTGAGTCTCCCCAGAAGCTCAAGTCCACTGACAGACGTTTTGGACATGGGATAGAATTAGAATGGTGGTTTGAATGGCCTACTAACATCTGCTTCAGTTCTGTTTTGATGGAATGATCATTCTCCCCATTATTGGTTGTCTTTTCCTGCCTGGAATCTTTGACTGAATGTCAGCTGCTGCGATGTTGACCTTATTGGGTGCTGGATGGTTTGGTGTCTGAGGAGAGGTGCAGCCCATTGGGCGCAGGCAGTCTGACTCTTGCTGGTGGGTTTAGATGAGTCTAGAGCAGTGGGTTTCTAACCAGCATCACAATCAAGACACAGAGCAGTTTGGTCACCTCCTCGAGTTCCCTCATTCAGCCCCTTGTATGCAGCCCTCTCCCGCTAGGAAAGAGTTGCCGTCAAGTCAGTTCTGACTCCCAGCAACCACATGTGTGTCAGAGGAGAACTGTGCTCCACAGGCCTCCAGTAGTTGGGTTTTTGAAAGCAGACCACAAGACCTTTCTTGAGAGGTGCTTCTTGATGGCCTTGAACCTTGAACCTTTGGTTAGCAGCCAAATACTTAACTGTTTGCACTACCTAGGGACTCCTCCTCCCACACCCAGCCCCTGGCAATCATAGAGCTCTTTTCTTTTCCAATCTGTATCAGCCTATATACGGTGAAGCCTTTGAGTCTTTCTTCACACAGTATAGTATCATGCATCTGAACTTTATCCATGTTTTATTGTGTATCATTAATTTTTTATTGCTGAGTAGTAGTCCATTTTATGGGTATTCCACAGTTTATTCATTCATTTATTGACGGACCTGTTGATTGTTTTTTTCTATTTTGGGGCTGTTAGGAGTAATAATACTTCTGTGAACATTCATGTGTGAGTTTTTGTGTAGACAATGTACTTTCATTTCTCTGGGTACCTACCTAGGAGTGAGATTGGTGGGCCATATGGTAAGTCTAAGTTAGTTTTCTAAGAAACAGTCAGACTCTTTCAGAGTGGCTCTTCTATTTTGCTGTCCCACTGTGCAGTTCCCATTGCTCCAGTCTTCCATCACACTTGTCAGTTATTTTAATTTCAGCCATGTCAGCGAAACCGGTAGTTTTGTTGTGTTTTTAATTGCATTTGCCTCATGACAGTGATGATGAGCATCGTTTCCCATGTTAATGTTTTTCTAAGAGCTATTGCATTTGTACAGACTAATCCTGCCCTGGGCAAACAATGATTGATTAATTGCTGTTTATAATAAGGAAAAAAGGTTTGGAAATGTCATGTTTAGGTGGGGTTTTTCTCTCTGTTGGTAGTTGCCAGGTGCCGTCCCCCTTCAGCCTTCCCAGCAGTCTGTCTCGAGTTGCAGGTCGGTGGTGTGATTTCTCAGTAAAGCCTCCCCTTTGGCCCACTCCGACAGGTACTGGAGGCACAGAGAAGGCATCAGAAGGAGAAGTCTGGCATCATACCTACCTCGCCAACACCCTACACATATAACAAGGTGAGAAAAGAGAATTGCCTGCAGCTCTTGGGTTTAGCCCCTTTGCTCCTGGGAGATGCTTCTGCAATCTGAGAATGTGTCAGTCTCATTCTTACCCCTTTGCAATCCTGTCCAGAAGTCTGGAAGCAGCCACACACACACAGAAAAGTGTTTGGAATTCCAGTTTTGTCCGATGAAATATGAAACCAGGCTCTTACCAGTTGAGCTTTTGCAGCAAGAACAGAGGGCCATAGTCACTTGTGAAGTTATTTACTTGGCTAACTATTTAGTCTAGGGACCACATTCAAATGACATAATTGTCTTGCTTTTTTGAGGTAGAGGCCATTTCTGGGCTACAAAAACTGGAGAACACCTACTACAGTTTATGAAAACGTTCTCTGCTGCCCATAAACCCTCCCACAGTGTCCAGTACACATAGTAGTAGCTCAGATTGTAACCTGGTTCTGTGTCCTTTAGCTGTAGCCTGAGCACTGAGCCTGTTCTAAAGCACAAGGGGTTTAGGGCCTGGAGTTGCTGAGTCAGAGAAATAATGATGTGTGGGGACTTTGAGCCTAGATACAGCTCATAGAGAGGGGGCTTAGGGTGATCAAAAAGCAGTAGACCAGGATAGCCTTTCTGGCTCCACTGCTATTCAGTGACCATGACCTTGGTTAAGTCCTTTAGTTTCATTCTTAAGAGATGACCTTGGAGATGAAATGACCTCTGTAGTTGTCAGTTTCCTCATCCATAGTGTGAGGGATTTGAACTAGGTAATTTTAAGATCCTCTTTCACCTCTACAACTTCCTAATTATGTTCTGTAGCATGGGTCATGGGATCCACAGACATTGACTTTCTGGTGCCACAAGGCTGGGGAGAGTGCCGGAAGCCCCCTGCCCAGGCGTCTCCGCAGCAGTGCTTGCATGGTGACATGATGGCGAGTGTGGCCACAGTGCAGGTTCACTGGCCTGCCCTTCTCAGGCGCTTGCAGCTTTGATCCTACATTGCGAGAGAGCCTCTGAGAACTCAGACTCCGAGGCAGGTCGAGCTGCATGTAACTAAAATAGGAGTCCTTTCTTTACTAGTAAGCATGTCAGCACAGGCCATGCAGTCACTTAATCCTTGCAGATGTGGGAGTGGGTGGCAGTCTTCTTTCTTTCAGAGTATCTTCCCCTAGAATAGTATAAAGCCTTGCAGATGGACACAGTGAGCTACCTTTGTGGCCAAAGGAATGTTTTTATACTTTCCTAGTCTTCCCTTCTGGGAGCTCTGGTAGCATAGTGGCTAAGACACTTGCCTGCTAACCAGACGGCTGGCGGTTCAAACCCACCAGCCACTCCTCGGAAGGAAGGTTGGGCAATCCTACTTCCGTAGTGATACTGCCTCGGAAACCCAAGGAGGGGTCGCTATGAGTCGGGTTTGACTCGATGGCACATAACAACAACAACAGTCTTCCCTTCAAGGAGCTCTAGTGGCATAGTGGTTAAAGTATTTGCCTGCTAACCAAAAGGTTGGCAGGTTGAATCCACCAGCCACTCTGTGGGAGAAGATGAGGCAGTCTGCTTCTACAAAAATTTACAGCCTTGGAAATCTTAAGAGGCAGTTCTACTCTGTCCTAAAAAGGGTTGGTATGAGTCGGAATCAACTCAGTGGCAGTTGAGTTTGGTTTGATTTTGTCCTCCCTTCAGTCCTCTCCCTGATGTATATTGAACTTTGGGTTTTTGGCAGAAGGGGCCTTTTAGAAGTTGCTTGTGCTCTGTTATGGGGCCAGCTTACTTGTGTCAGGCTGCTTTGTTCTGCACCCTCAGTGCTGCCTAGGTTGACAGAGTACATGCTTCACACAAAAGCTGACTTCTGTCTGTGCTTTCTTGGTGGGGGCAGAGGGTCTCACATCTGTACTCCAAGATCAGATAGGAGTTTTGGGCTAAGCACGAAGCAAAGAGACTCTTTATTTTACCTGGGATGGGCCTTGTACATTGCTGTGTATGTATGTAGTATTGGTAGTTGTCTTAGCATTCTCTAGAGAAACAGAACCAGTAAGGTAGGTGTGTGTGTGTGTGCGCGCGTGCGCTAGCATGCACACATGGGGGGAGAGGTTTTTCAGGAATTATGTGATTGTGGGAGGCTAGCAAGTCCAAAATCTGTAAGTCCAGCAAGAAGCTAGAAATTTGGTCACTCTTGTGTCCCAGAATCAGTAGGTCATGCGGTAAGAGAGTGACAGGCATTCTGGTAAGATGTCTATTTACAAGCTGGTGGCAGAATACTCCCTGAGGAAACCTCCCTTTTTGCTCAAGGCCTCTGCCTGATTGGATAAGGTCTGCCCATATTTTATGCAGGAGGAACTGCTGCACATGAGGCCAGCTGAGTTAGTCACATGTAACTGCTTCATGGAAGCATGTACACTAGTGTTTGACTGAACAGCTGAGCACCATGGTCTAGTCCAGGTGACGAGAGAAAATCAGCCCTAACAGTGATATACAGAAAACTTGGAGAGAAAAGTTCTCTTAAGACTTCCTGAGATTCCTCCAGGGTCTGTGAAGTCTCTTAAGACTTCCTGAGACTCCACCAGGGCCTGTGAAGTGATTCTTGGAGAAGCCACCTTTTGTATCCCAGGGATAGTTTAGGCCTGTCCTGGGGGGTTATTGTGGGGCTCTTGTTCTACTTGGAATGGCCATTTCCTTTTTGCTTTCAGAGCTGTGACTTGTGGTCCCTAGGGGTGATTATCTATGTGATGCTGTGTGGATACCCTCCTTTTTACTCCAAACACCACAGCCGGACGATCCCAAAGGATATGCGGAGAAAGATCATGACAGGCAGTTTTGAGTTCCCAGAGGAAGAATGGAGCCAGATCTCAGAGATGGCCAAAGACGTTGTACGGAAGTGAGTAGGCAGGCTGCTGGGTGGGGAGGGCGAGGGGCCTCACGTTGGTGGAATATCTGGTAGAGAAAAGTCCCTGGTGTCCCAGGTAGGCTCCCTCCCGTTTAGCATCACAGAGACCTTATCCCTAGGACCTGAGCTGAGAGATGACGGCAGACGGACCCCAGTGGAAGTGGAGCTCTGCTGCCTCCTGCTGAACCTCTGGAGTCTGGGCCCAGGGTCGCGAGCCCAGATGCCTCCCTAGCCTCTGTCTCAGGGAGCAGTAACCCAGGTCCCTAAATGGTAAACCTCCTGGTACACGCTCCTATTTCTTACGTGTAAGCCAGTTATTGGAAACTGATGCCATACTTGGAACTGAACTGGGGTGCTGAGATGATAATGACCCTTTTGCCTTTTAATTCCTTAGCTGCTATGAACACGTGATTGTGTAAGGCCTGGGACCCACCCTCCAACTTTCCCAATGCTTGCTGACTGCTCTGACATTGTATTAAAGTGGGAGAGTTAGTAAGAATTAGGGCTAGTGAGTGGATGAGGGTAGAGTTTGACACTCAGAGTCCTTTGGTTTATGGAGGACTAAGTCAGACGCCAGAGCTGGTAAGAGCCAGTCCTCGGAGCGTCTTCTGGTCTCTGGGAGCAACTGTGGCACGTCAGCCCTGTTGGCCTTTTCTCCACAGGCTCCTCAAGGTCAAACCAGAAGAGAGACTCACCATTGAAGGAGTGTTGGACCACCCCTGGCTCAACTCAACTGAGGCCCTGGATAATGTGCTGCCCTCTGCTCAAGTGATGATGGATAAGGTTTTGAATGATGCTTATTTTGTTGACTGAAAAAGGCTGTGTTGAGAAGGAATGCTGAGGTTCGACTTGGTGAGGGATTAAAGGCAAATAAGGAGTTGACAGTCTTTCCCACAGAAACCTCTCATTCCCTGAAAACCAGATTGGAAATAAAGAGCTTTTTTTCATAAAAGACCAGATCAAGCCCTGGTAAATACACACGAAGGGAACGAATGCTCAAAGGAATATCCTTCATGTTTGTGTTGTGGGGTTAGGGGCACAGAGCAGCATAAGACACTGTCCCTTTCCTCAAGGGGTTTAAACAAGACTGGTTGAGAAGGCAAGACCAGTAAACACAAAGCCAAGAGGAACAATTCAGACATCAGATTCTGGGGTGCTAAATTGTCTGTGAATGCTACAGGAATTCAGAAAAAGAAAAGAGAACACTGAAGGGGGGTGTAATGAAGGAGGATTTCTGGAAGGAAAACCGAAAGGCCTCACATTTATTACTGTCTACTGTGGCAGCTTCTGAGCTCTTACATTCAGTCCTGAGCTGGCCTTCAAGAATCAGAGCAGATAGCCCAGTGTGAGTCTGAATTTGAGTAAACAACCAGTGTGGCAAATAACCTGAGCAAAAAATTACAGACCAAAGTGGGTCGGTGGGCAGAACGGTCTGGCTTCATCACTGGGAGGTCGGGTCAGTGAGAGAGGTGTGGTAGCACCAGGGTGCTTCTGGCCCTGAGGGGTGGCCATGATCCTCACCCTGTGAAATGGTCAGGGCTGAGGTGACTCTGTCTGCATTGTGGTGGAACTCTCTGGGGCAATGAGTCAGTCAGTGCCAGGCGATGAGGGTCCTCAGGCAGCAGCCTACCGTCTGTCCCTGATGTACACTTGTCCTAGGAAGTGGCTGTCAGCATGAGCCTCCTCAGTATTATATTTCAGAGAAAGCGAGCTAATGATTGGGTGATGCTCGCTTGCCCTAGTGTTCGCTGGGCCCTGCAGTCCGTGGGGAAGAGTCCTCTGCCTGGTAGAGGGGCAGCGTGACAGTGAAATTGCCTTCTTAGTTCTTTGAGCCTCTCCTTCCCACTTCCTTAGATTGGCTTTTCAGGTGCTGCAAAATGACCGCAAAAAGCTGATGCCAGTGTTTGCCTTCAGGCGGTGGTCGCAGGCATCCAGCAGGCTCACGCGGAGCAGTTAGCCAACATGAGAATCCAGGATCTGAAAGTCAGCCTCAAACCCCTGCACTCTGTGAACAACCCCATCCTGAGAAAGAGGAAGTTACTCGGGTAACTGACACAAGCTCCTGTCTCTGACCTCTTCTTCACTCTGGCATGGCTGAGTGGTGGGTTCTGAAAGCCCAGATGGGAGCACTGCCCATTTTGTCTCTAAAGAGGGTGGAGAGGAAAGCTCTTTAAATGGCCTCGGAAGCTCGAGACAGTCTGTAGTTAATTACGTGTCTGAGTGAATCTGCTGCCTCATGTTTAGAGTAATATCTGTCCAGAGTTGGGTTTTGGGGTCTCATCTTGTTATTACCTTTTCCCTACTTTTAAAGCACCAAGCCCAAGGATGGTGTTTATCTCCATGACCGTGAGAATGGAGCTGAGGATTCAAATGTTGCCTTGGAAAAGCTCCGAGACGTGATCGCTCAGTGTATTCTCCCCCAGGCTGGTAAAGGTCGCGCCATTTGGGAATGTTCTCTGTGTGTGTGCCTGTGTGTGTGTGCATCTGACAAGATGAGTGCTGGATCGGGTTTTGTCTGTTTCATCTTTGTGTTATAAGAAAACAAAATACATTGTGTAAATTAGAATGTGCTCACTAAAAAGATAAGACAGTGGGACTCAGAAATGTGGGAAATTCTGTCTCCCTTTGGCATTCTGTCAAATTTCTAGTTTAGGTTTAATTGCTAATGTAACTGGTTGTTTTCTTAGTTTGGCAAAAAGAGTAAAAGATAGAGGATAGAGAATGGGAAAGTGTGAGCTAAGATCAAGATTAGGTTGCAGCCTGTTAAAACATCATTTCCAGAGCCTTTAGGGTTCAAGCCTGCCATTAAGTTGTAATTATAAAAAGAATGCCCGTCTAGTTCAGAAGTGGCCCCTGCTGCTACCTGTCTCATGAGCAGAGTGACTTAATGGGTCCTGCGGGGTGAGAGCTTTCTTTCAGTCTGCTCTCTCCACTCAGCTGGGTGGTGATGGGCTTTGCTCATCAGACTGAGGGAATTAAAGAGATGGGTTCAGGTAGGAGGCCCAAGAACTGTTGGTTTGGCCTATCTTCCTCGATTCCTTGGGTTTTAGGAAAACTCACGTCATGCTGCAGGTAGGCTTCTGCACTGTGGACATGTGTCTTTTGTGCTGTGCACATGTGTCTTCAGTACTTAGACATGTGTTTTCTGTGCTGTGGACATGTGTCTGATAAGCCAGCTGATGTTAAGGTAAGAAATGAGTTTAGGAGTAAGAATGTAGCCCACTCGGCTTGTCCTCTTCTCCCTTGGTCTTGGGTTAATCAGGTGTATTTGCTCAGTGATAGAGTCTGACACTGCCTAGTTCTAATCCCCCAATGCCGAGCCTCTGGAGCCATCAAAGGGTTTGTGTGAAGCTGTTAAAGTAGAAAAGTTCTAAAACCCAGAAGTGACGTGTCATGTATGGACAAGCAGTAGAGCTGGTGTCTGGTGAAGATTTACACATTTAATCATCACTTCTCAAGGAGCTGGACATTGTGTCCTTCCGTTATGACACTTAAACTCCATGATGGTGTAGGAAAAGTGGAACTTCCTTTTCCTCTTTATCAATAGGAGAAAATGAAGATGAGAAGCTGAATGAAGTCATGCAGGAGGCATGGAAGTATAACCGGGAATGCAAACTCCTAAGAGATACTCTGCAAAGCTTCAGCTGGAATGGTAGGAACCATAATCACTCCTTTTCCCAGGAATGCAGAGAAGTGATTATTATTCTTAGAACATGTAGGATCTCTTTGAGGGCCAGGCGGGGGCTCTGTACAGATGAAGGAAGAGTTGGGGGTTAATTCCAGACTAGACTGAGTGCCCAGGCAAATCGGGACATCAGGCCCTTTCATCATTGTTTCCAGAGTTAAATGGCTGGTGTGATGAGATTTAATAGTGGGGAGCCACTGTCACACACCACTCTGGCAAGAAAGAGACCCAGATCTCCGAAGTCCTCCCAGATACCAGGGCTGTTCCCCACTGGGCTCTGAAGGGAAGAAAAAGGACAAAGTTCCAGGGAGTCCACCTGGCTAATCTGCTGAACTCAGAGCACAGCTGCTTCACTAAAGAGTAAGGTGTTTGCCAGTCTGCTGCCAGTGAAGTCTTCTCCCTCAGGGTCAAGCAAACAAGGTAGAGATTTATTTTCTCGGCTGCGTTTTGGATTGTCTTTCCGGTTGAGCAGACTGAACTGGACTTGAGCTCCAGGTTGCTCAGGGAGGGAGCAGACTCTTCGACTTCACTGGCTGGCTGTGTTCTCAGACATGCCCATGTAAATCCCAAGTGCTAGCCTGACTGTCCCCATACTTGGTAGAGATTAGCTTTCCTGGGATTTTGTTTGTTTTTTGAAATTTAACATCAATACAGAAAAGTGATGACATGTATTGTGACGAATTTTCACACAGTGAATGCACTTACGTGATAGGCTGTAGAACAAGGGCCTTCTCCCAGTCACTCCCATTCCTGAAGGGTAATCACGCCCCTGATTTCTAGCACTGCTGATTCATTTTGCTTGTTTTTGTATTTGATCAAAACGGAATCATATAGTCTTTGTCCTATTGTGTCTGACTTCTTTTAGCAGCAGCATATGTGAGAGATTCATCCATGCTGTTGAGACAGCAGAAGATGGTTCATTCTCAACCCTGTATAGTAGTTCATTATATGAATATACTGTAATACAGCTACCCATTCTAAGGTTGAATGGGCACAGGCAGACCCTGGGTTAAGAATGAGAGTGATGCTGTAGGAATGTCCATATATATAACAGAGCTAACAGGGAGCAAAGTAATAACTTCTTAGCCACACCCAACAATCCAGCGGGTGCGAGCAGTTGGACCTGTGGGCTCGGGACCATGGTTGCAGGGACATCAAGCTCAATTGGCATAACATACTGCACAAAACCATTGTTCCACATCCTACTCTGGTGAGTAGCGACTGGGGTCCTAAAAGCTTGCAAGCAGTTATCTAGATGCAACAGTGGGTCTCTCCTCGTCCAGAGCAATGAAGAATGAAGAAAACCAGAGATGCATGGAAACAGTTAGTCCAAGGGATTAGTGGACTGAGTAAACCTCAGCCTATATGACCATGAGACCAGAAGAACTAGATGGTGCCCAGCTACCACTGTCAACCACTCAGAAAGGGATCAGTGCAGGAGATCCTGGATAGAGTGAGAGAACAATGTGGAACAAAAGTCAAATCATAAAAAAGACCAGGTTTACTGGTCTGATACAGATCCCCTCCGAGACTATGGCCCCTAGTTACCCTTCAGGTCTGGAATTGAATTCACTCCTATGGCTTCCAGCCAATCAGTAGACAGGCATATAGGGTGGACATTTACATCAGGTAGATAAATTCCTTAGAATGATCAATTATGAGAGAACAGAAGGGCAGTATTTATCAAGGGAGGTAGCTCAAGGGGCAGGAATGCATAGGAAAGAAGGACACAGGAAGGAGGTAACTAAGGGAGGAAGTGGGAAGAGAGCTGTTACATTGTGGGTAATTGCAGTCAATGTTATGAAACAAACTGTGTATGAACCTCTATATGGAAAATGAATTTGCTCTGTAAACTTACACTTGAATCACAGTAATAAAAAAAAGACAAGATTCATTCCTGTGCCTTGTAAGTCGTTGAGTGGAATTTGTAGGTGTGTGTGAACAAATGCCTCCAGTTCTTATTTGGACTGCCTTTAATGCAAGAAAAGGAGCTCTGGTGGCTCAGTGTTTAAGGCATTTGGCAGCTAACTAAAAGGTTGGTGATTCAAACCCACCAGCTGCTCTGTGGAAGAAAGATAAGGCAGTCTGCTTCCATGAAGATTTACACTCTTGGAAACCCTATGGAGGTCACTGTGAGTCAGAATTGATAGCAAAGAGTTTTATTTTTTAGTGCAAGAAAAAGCTTGAAGACTTTTCAGTGATTTAAAAGCTGCGTGTGCAGCAAGTGAAGGTGACTGTGATGAAGAATTTGTTGAAAGTATGGATTGGTTCCAGGAGCCCTGGTTGCACAGTGGTTAAAATGCTCAGCTGCTAACCAAAAGGTCAGCAATTCAAACCCACCAGCATTCCACAGGAGAGAGCTGTGGTAGTTTAGTTCCATAAAGATTTATAGCTTTAGAAACGCATGAGGCAGTTCTACTCTGTCCTGTAGGGTTTCTGAGTTGAAATCGACTCAGTGGCAGTGGGTTTGGTTTTGGTTTAGGAATTAGTTCAGTCATTTCAAAATGGGGGCAAATTTACACAACATTAAAGGGCAAGTAGGAGTTGTCCGTAAGTTGGACATTCATAACCCAGGGACTGCCTGTATTTGGATTGTTTCCAGGTTTGGGGAATTAAAAGAAATGCTGTGAACACTCGTTTGTAGGTACATTTTTTTTTACGAACATACTTACTCATTTCTCTTGTATATCTAGGGTTGGAATTTCTAGGTCATTGGCATATACATCAGTTTGGCATTAGTAGGTACCAGCTTTCCAAAGTTCTGGTACAGAGTTGTATACTTCTACTAGCAGTGTATGAAAGTTCCAGTTGCTCCATATCCACATCAACACTTGCTGTTGTCTTTTATTTTAGTCATTTTGGTTGGTATGTAGTGATACTGTACTGAACTTTTTTTTTTTTTTAATTTCCTTGATGACTGGTAAGTTTGAGTATTTTTCTTCTGTTTGACTGCTAACCAGAAGGCTGGCGGTTCAAACCCACCAGCCACTCCTCAGAAGGAAGATTGGGGAATCTACTTCTGTAGTGATACTGCCTCAGAAACCCAAGGAGAGGTCTCTGTGAGTTGGATCCGACTTGACGGCAGTGAGTTTAGCGAGTTTATTGACCATTTAGTTTTACCCTTTCATGAAGTGTGTGTTTATGTCTTTTGTCCATTTCTATGGAGTTGTTTTTCTTACAGATGTATATGAGTTATTTATATAATCTGGATAGAGTTCTTCCTCAGATACACAGATTACAAAGATCTCTCTCTTTATGGTTTGCTTGTGTGTTGCTGTAATGAACTTTAAATGTTTACTGCCAGGTTGTTGTTGGTGGTGGTGTTGTCATGTGCTGTCGAGTCAGACCCGACTCATAGCGACCCCTCCTTGGGTTTCCGAGTCAGTATCACTACGGAAGTAAATTGCCCAATCTTCCTTCCGAGGAGTGGTAGAACTGCCCAATTGCTGCCTGAAATACGGAGGAATCTGAATTGAGTGTTTTTTTTCTTTCCCATCAGTATTGTAGATGGTTCCTACATTAGTAAGGGTAGTTTGACACTGCTAAGGTGTACCCTTATCAAGAGTCTATCATCTCCAGAGAGAGAGTTTGGGGACTGACCTTTTTCTTTCTTGGGTTTCAGGTCGTGGATTCACAGATAAAGTGGATCGACTAAAACTGGCAGAAATTGTGAAGCAAGTGATTGAAGAGCAAACCATGTCTCATGAATCCCAATAACAATGGCTTCAAACTTTTTTTTTACAATTTGAAATTGTATTCTTTAATGTATAAAGGAATTTTTATGTAAATTAATAAATCATAATTTCATTTCCATACTGCTTAAAGATGCTGTATAGATTTAGATACAGGATTCACTCGTAGTATAGTTTTGTTTAGGAGCTCTGGTAGTATAGTGCCTAATGCACTTGACTGCTAACCAGAAGGCTGGCGGTTCAAACCCACCAGCCACTCCTCGGAAGGAAGGTTGGGCAATCTATTTCCGTAGTGATACTGCCTCGGAAACCCAAGGAGGGGTCGCTATGAGTTGGGGCTGCTTTGACGGCACATAAACAACAACAACAATAGTTTTGTTTGTTTTTAGGAAAAGCTCAATTCCTAGAGATATCCTATTACTTCAGGACTAGTCTTCTGTTTGTAAGATAACAGGTGGTACTGTGAAGCAAGGTTGTTTGATTTGTAATAAAGCACACAGAAACCACGTGCCAGCAGCAGACAAGGGACCAACTCCAGCCATCTTTCTCCTCAGTGAACACCTGAATCAAGTATTGTGGAATCTGTTTCAGTTGCCCTGAGTAATTCCTTTCTGCACCTTCAATAGATCAGCTGTAATGACAAGAAACTTCTGTGGCTAAACCATTGCAGACTGCCTGCTGCAACTCACAGGACGCAGCCTGGGCCTGGAGCACCGGTTTCCACAATAAGAGGCAGGGATCTGCGCCCTCCTTTTCTTGTCCTTAATTCCTTGAAATGGTGGTGGTTCATTTTTATCATATTGGTTAAAGGAGTATTGGTTTGCTTCTCAAATCTAATGGGATTATCTCTTTGGTTTATTCTTTCCATGCTTACCGACAGCTTCATTTGCTTTCCCTGCTGCCCTCGTGTTTTCACCCCATCTTCTGCTTCCTGAGCACCCACCAGCATGATCACTTATTTCCCTGGTTCTCAGGCTCCCTGTTTTGGGATGATTTTTTTCTGAGAGAGTTACTATCATAGAAACTGGTGACTGTTGGATTAGTATCTGAGATACTCCACTTTTTTCCTCATACAAGCTGCCCTTTCTCTCTGTAATGTTTCTCCCCAGGCTCGAGGATGGCTTCCCCAGGGCTGCTTTTATCTTGTCCTCTGCGCTTCATCTGGCCCAGGGAGCAGCTGTTTGGATGAAAAACAAGTCTGGGTGTTGTGCTAGTTTTCTGCTGTGCACAGGGGGTTCCATAACAATTTTTTCTGCAAGTGCTTTTTGCTGGGTATCTGTCGGTAAAGAAAGGAGCTAACAGGCAGATTCAGGGAGGAGGAGGACCACAGGTTGAGGTCTTTAGTTTCCTCACAACACATCATCTTCGATCAGAATTGAGTCCCATGGAGCTCATGTAGTTTCTAACTCCTCCACTTTGCTCAGTGTATCTTCCAGGTGACATTAGGTTAGTATGCTCATATCTGTGTGACAGGAATCTGTGATAAAAATGTAAGTGATCTTTGAAGAATTACCTCACTATGTTGCTGCCATTTTCTCTTGGAGAATTTGTAAATCAAGATATTTTTTTGAGTTAAGGTACACAGATTAATGTCTTTTCCAGCATTTCCTCTACGATGGGAAGAATCTTAAGTGACTGAGAGCTATTACCAATGGATGCCTTCTAAGGAGAACTGAATACTTTCCAGCAAGACAAAATGCAGGAGTCAGGCAGCAGAGGAAAAAAGAAAAAACTGTTTTCATATTAACTGACTAGAAAACTTAGCTGAGTGTTGATTGAGGGCCTTGGAATCACTGCTTGCAGACATGAAGAGCCTGCATTTGTTCCTAGAACAGTTGAGCACCTGCAGTGAACCTGTCTTAGGGAAGCGGCTCAGTATGCCACAGGGGAAAAACAAAAAAACCAAACCCATTGCCACTGAGTTGATTTTGACCCATCGTGACCATTTAGGCCACAGTAGAACTGCCTCATGGAGTTTCCAAAGCTGTATGTCTTTACGGAAGCGGACTGCCTCATCTTTCTCTCTCAGAGCAGCTGGTGGGTTTGAACTGACCATCTTTTGGTTAGCAGGCAAATGCCTTACCATCAGAGCTCCTTCCACAGGGTAAGGAGGATAACAACTTACTCTTTTTCTTCAGAGGAACTTTCTATCACATCTAATCTACCATTAACTTCTCAAATTTGTTATTTGGGTGTCTTCTAAAGTCTTAGGATGACTTTTTTCCCCTTCTCTTCCTGACAAATTGTAGGCACGATGTAAAAGAGTATCCAAAATGCTGCTTCCTTTTTCTCTGAGCAGCCATTGCCCGTATTTTAGTCTCTTCAGGCTGAATTCATCTGGCCCCAACTGAGTGCTGTACCCAGACATGTCCCAGTGAGCACCGTGCTGGAAGCTGTGAATATCCTGGAGACTTCCCCAACTGTCACAGCTCGAAAGTGGCTCCTCCCCTGGACAGGCCTGGAAGGAAACCACTGGCCCCCAAAGGACTCAGCCCAGTTTGGTCTAAGCTGAGCTTTGTGTTTTCGTAGGCAGGTAGTACATTCTGCCTTAAGAACCTGTCAGGTTTGCTAATAAAATATATAACTGGAAAGGAAACGGAATCTTCCTGCTCTCATTACTTGTGTCCCAACACCTATACCTGGGAGAGTTCGCACTGTAAAAACGTCCTTGGAAGGCAGCAGCTTCTTGTCTCTACTTTTTCTACACAGTTTGCTAAGCCTCTGCTTAATAAAGCCACTATCACTCAAATACCTATAGACTTTATGATAGTTTTAAGTCTGCTTGTTATAGGTAGGTGGGAAGAATCACTTTCTTAAAGAGTTTGTGGTGTTTGTATTAATTTGAGAAAGAAACAATTGAAGGAATAGTAGGTAAATTGTTGGTTTAAAAGAACAAATCCAGTTGCTGTCAAGTTGATTACAACTCATGGGACCCCCACGCGTGTGACAGTGGAGCTGTACTTGGGGTTTTCAGTGATCACCAGGCCCTTCGTCTGAGGCATCTGAGTGAACTCAAACTTCCAGCCTTTCAGTTAGCAGCCAGGTGAGTTAACCATTTGTTCCACCCAGGGACGCCTCTGTCGGTCAAAGTAGTCAAATCATTGAACTCAGATGCTGTATGTGCGTGTGTGTACATGTGGGTGGTCACTGGAGAAAATGGGTTTCAACTTGAGAACTTGGGTATTTAATTTTAATTATACTTTTGTTTTAAAGGTAGAGGTGTTCTTTCATTCTTCATCCCACAAAATTATTTGCCTTATTTGCCCTCTTTTTATTAAGACACAGGGAAAACACCCTAAAATCTAGTGGTAATTTCCAAATCATATCATGTTAAGAGGTTTTGCTCTTTACATGAAATACAAGAGGAAATTCAGCTAGAAATCATTTGCCTTTTTGCTATAGGGTTTTTAATGTGTCTGTGATGTGACAGAATTTTCTAGCTAGATGTTAATAATAACATTTATCATCTGTATTAGGAATTAAATATTAACTGAAAGTAGTTAATGAGGTCATCTCTTCTCATGCTGGAAGCTGACATCTTGTGATAACTTACCATTCCTTTCTAAATTACATAGCACATTTTCTCCATTTCTTTTTACTTGTCGTCGTAACTCTCTATTTTGAAGGTTTATATTGTAAAATTTAACTTTACTGAATATAAAATTATTTTTGTGTAAGATAAACGATGTAGAGTCCTATTTTCATCCATCTTAGAACAAAAGAATAGGGCACAGGAGGATAACAGGGCAAGAATTGGGTGAACAGGGCTTTTGTTATTAATCCATTTGTCCATCTTATATTGTTACCGCTAAATACTCCAAGGAAAGAGACATCAAATCCAAGGACTGCCAAAGATATAGCAGTTTAATTTTAGTTACAAAAGTGAAGAAATCCTTAAAAGTTCTTACAGTCAGTTCTCTTGCTGAAATGGTTGCTTGGTAATTAGTTAATCAGTTTGTTTTCACCCTAGACTTTGGAACATGGTTGGGAGGAATTGAAATTTAGATGCTAGGCCCTTACTTTCTTCTGTGATAAAACAGAGCTCATTTCATTTCACACCCAATAACTTTATGTGTTAGGAACATGTCTTGGCAAACAAGATGTTTAAATGGAGATAGAGAATGTAAAAATTCTTCAATTAGGAACAAGGGTTCCTGAGGGACAGCACATGTACCCAACTCAAATTAACATTCAGACATTGGCAAGGAGGCGTGGGGTCATGAACTGTATCCTGAATACTATATAAATGATAAAAGAGGCACTGGGCATCAGAGAACTTTGTCCTGCACAGAGATCCCCAAAGAGTCCTGTCCCCTCCCCCAACCCCCTGCAGAATGTTTGATTAACGGATATCAGGAACATGGGCATCTGGGACTGGGGAGAAAGGATACTTTCTTAGACTTACACAAGTTGATGAACTAGTACAGGCTTCTACTTGGTATATCGTTCTGTGAGGGTAATATGAACTTAACCAAGAAGCAGTGAAGCTGTGGATTTAGTAGGGAAGTCATATATATACCAGGGAAATAACCAGGAGGCCAGAAGAGAGGGAGACAAGTAGAAAGTCACAGTCCAAAAGGTTCTTGAAACTCAAGCAGCTACCCATAAAGCAGCCAACATACAACTGGGTCTACTACCTGAGTCTCTGATGGTCAGCGTGCCAGGGAGAGCTGCTGACAGACCACAGGCCCTGCCTCCTCAACTGATTCACTTGGACCAAGTCAGTGGCAGCCTCAGTGAGAGACTCCCCTGCCATCCTGTCTTCTCCACAGAAAAACCGAGTGATTATGAATGAGACTGAAAG
>NW_006921635.1:5909357-5911482 GCF_000298275.1 Orycteropus afer afer
TGAGTCAGAGACGACTCGGCACCTAACAACAACACTAACAGCTAGTAAAGGTGGAACCTGGGTGCCTTCCCAGGTATGACTGAATCCACATTCCCCACTGCCTCCATGAGCCTTTTATTTAAGTAAAAAAAGGAAGGAAGAAGACACTCAGTATGATCTCAGTTGCCCAGAACATGGCTTTTCCTCAGCATTAAAAATGGATGCTGATCTCTACTGTGAACCTACCATATTCTACAGTCATTGTCGATTAGAGTATCTTTTCTGTGATTAGATCCTGATATCACTGAGTGGCAGGGTTACATCTTATTAAGCTCTGTGGTCCCAGCATGTCATAGATGCTTAATAAATGTTTACCAAGTGAGATATCCGACCACGATGGAACTGAATGCAATGCATGACAACCCTATGGGTTAGTTAGAAGTAAGCTCCATAGAGTTTTCTTGGCTGTAATCTTTATGAAAACAGATTGCTAGGCCTCTACTCCATGGCAGTGCTAGTTGGGTTTGAACCACCAACCTTTTGATTAGTAGTCAAGTACAAAACATTTGCACCACCAAGGGATCTTAACCATGAATAGGGACCAGATTCCTTTCCTAGGCAGGCTGCCATTTGTCTGTTCCTAGTCATACAACAGCCAAACTTGCTCATGCAGTGTTGCTACAGATTGAGTGAGTGCTCTGAGGGATTGTTCCAGAGCATCAGCCTCTGAAGATGTATTTTCTGAACATCTATTGCTTACCCTGTGACAGCAGAATAGTGCAAACACAAGAAGGACAAGATCTGGTTTCTGCTTTCACAAACTGTATATAATTACTTCTGATGGTGTAAAACTAGTGTCAGAACAAACTTTAAAATCATGGTTAAGGAAGATGGCATTGTACAGATAGTCCACACATTCAGTCCCTCTACCAAATGAGATCCTGAGTAACTATATAAGGCAGATATAAATGATGATACTGGAATTATGAGCAACTTAAGAGAAGATAAAAGTATTAGATCCAGTGAAGGTGAAGAAAGGGAACAGGTTAAATGACTGGGAAAAATAAACAAACCTGACCAGCCAGCAGAGACAGAGAGGAGTCATTTGGAGATACAAAAGAGGTCAAGGAGGAGGGAAGGAAGAAAAAGAAAAAAAAAAAGAAAAAAAAAAACCCATGGAACCCACAGGCAGTGTGGACTCAGGATAGCCACACTGGGAGTTTTCTGAGGTGAGCTGGCGCTTTGAGTGGGAACAAAGATCTTACTGGGAAGTGGATCAAGAGCCCCCCCCCCCTTGGCTTGAGCTGCTGCGGATTCTGCAGGGACTGGGAGAAAGGGGGGAGAGACTCCCTCTGAGTAGGCCCCAGAGTGGCTGCATGCCAGTGGGCTTGGGTCAAACTCTTGGCAACCCTTTCTGGCACAGACTGGATCTATGTTCTGGGGTTTTGTGGCTTGTCAATCCACGCAGAAAGGGGTAGCCCCTTGTTCTTTAGGGTGACTGTTGGGTTTGAACTGCAGGGCTTTGATTGACAGCTGGACGCATCATTAGCAGACAGCCCCAGAAGGACCCAGCTGCCCTGCCCATGCATGCATCACTGACTAAACTGTCTTGCCCCAAACATGGAGAACTCCTTCTGCCTTTCCATCCTGGGGTTTGCTTCTGGTGATTCCCCCCCACCCCTGTTTTCTGCTAACCAGAAGACTGGCAGTTCAAACCTACCAGCCACTCCTCAGAAGGAAGGTTGGGCAATCTACTTCTGTAGTGATACCACCTTGGAAACCCGTGAGTGATGCCACCAACACAAAGCTGGGGAGCAACCCAGTACAGCTGAGTTAATAACCAAAGAAGTATACCTGCTCCACACTTCCAGATATAGTCAAATATAAAGTCCAGATGAAACAAATTGATACATAACTATCACTTACAGACAACAACTTCAAAATGTCTAGGAAACAACAGACAACCTCAAATCAAACACAAAAACAGGACAAAATAACAGAAACAAAAACACAGACTAAAGAATATATATACACATAAAGGGAGCTCTGGTAGCACAGTGGCTAAGGCATTTGACTGCTAACCAGAAGGCTGGAGGTTCAAACTCACCAGCCACTCCTCGGAAGGAAGATGGGGCAATCTACTTCC
>NW_006921635.1:5912028-5916457 GCF_000298275.1 Orycteropus afer afer
CCCCATATTACGAAGGAAGGATAGATATCCATCCAAGAATGTCAACAAACTCCAGAATAGATCCCAAGAGAAACTCACCAAGCACATCATAATCTACTTTCCAAAACTAAAGACAAAGAAAGAATCATGGAAGGCAGCTCAAGATAAATGATGTGTCACCTATGAAGAATAATAAGACTAAGCTCTGATTTCTCAGTAGAAACTATGCAGGCAAGAAGGTAATAGAGTGGCATATATAAAACATTGAAGGAAAAGAACTGCCAACCAAGAATTATATATCCAGCTAAATGGTCCTACAAATATGAGGGTGAAATCAAGACATTCTCACACAAACAGAAATGAAGGGAATTTGTGAAAACCAGACCAACCTTACAAGAAATACTAAAGGCAGTTTTTCCAATAGAGAACCCACAACAGAGAACAACAAATTAAAATCAAGACATGACATCACCACCTTTCAGAAAGAAATCAGAATGATATTTTCAAAATAAGCTCATAAAAAAATGTAGAAATAAATATAAAAATATAGAGAAATAGGGGAGTCAATCTACAGACTACACACCAGCAACAAAGCAAATAGAGGGAATAAAAGTTTTAATTACAAAACTTCCAAATGGAGTAGGAGATAGGACAACATCTTTTTAGAACAGACTGTTCCAAACTCAGGGAGGTAAGAATTTACTTCAGGGTAAGCACAAAGAAAATTAACAGTCTTTCTAACTGAACTCAGAAAGAAGAAAAACACAAGGGCTTAGTAAACACAAAGCCAACAATAATGAAGAAAAGAGAAAAAAATGATAATGAACTCAGCACACAAAAAATATTTGGAACAAGGAAAACAACAACAACACAACAAAAAACAACAGAATGACAGCAATAAATTCATGTCTATCACTAATTACACTCAATGTGAATGGACTAACGCAACAGTCAAGAGAAAGCGAGTGACAGATTGGACAAGAAAAGAAGACCCATTCATATGCTGCCTACAAGAGACCCACCTTAGACACAAAGAGAAAAATGAATTAAAAATTAAGAGATGGAAAAAATGTATCAAGCTAATGGCAATCAAAAAAGAGCAACTAACCACAAAAACCAAACTCACTGCCATCGAGTTGATTCCGACTCATAGCGATCTCTTTTGGGTTTCCAAGGTGGTAAATCCTTATGAAAGTAAATTGCCCAGTCTTCCTTCCGTGGAGTAGCCTGGTGGGTTTGAACCACCAGCCTTCTGGTTGGCAGCCAAATGCCTCAGGCACTATGCCACCAGAGCTCTTTTAAAAAAAGAACAGGAATGACAATATTAATTTCTGATAAAACAGACTTCAAGGTGCAAAGGTGCAAAACAGCATAAGGGACAACGAAGGGCACTATATGATGCTAAGAAAGGTCATTTGACCAAGAGGATATTACCATAATAAATATCTATGCACCCAATGAAAGAGCTCCAAAGCACATAAAGCAAATATTAACTGAATTGAAAAGAAAAATAGACAACTCTACAATAGTAGTAGGAGCCTTTAACACACCACTTTCAAGAAGGGACGGAGCAACTAGAAAAAAACAAAGAATTCAACAATACAATCAACCAACTTGACCTCATATACATATACAGAGCACTCCAGCCAAGAAAAACACAATACACATTCTTCTTCAGTGCACATGGCTCATTCTCCAGAATAGACCATATGTTATTACACAAAACAAGCCTCAATAAATTAAAAAACACTGAAAACTACAAAGCACCTGTTTTGGTATTTGAGTGCCACTCTAACAGGCATATGCCACAAATGGGATGGGTTTAACAAACAGGAGTTTATTCTCTTACAGTTTGGAGGCTTTAAGTCCCAGTTGAAAGTGCCAGGCTCTAGGGGCTGGGTGAAAGCCCCTCAACCTTGGGTTCAGCTTTGCCTCCTGCTCCTGGTCCACTGGAGCTAGAGGCTTTTCTTCACTCAGTTGCTTGCTGCTGAGGTTGACAAGTCCACAGTTTACAAGTAACAAGTCACAGTCCTGATGTTACCAAACCACACAGTAGGCCATTAATTCAAGTCCATTAAAAGTCCCAAGATCACCAGAGCATGGCAGGCTGCTGAACAACAACTTGGCTACATGCAGAGGTCAAGCGTGCCATAAGCTAGAGACCATTCCCAAAGCTGTGTCTTATATACAGGAAGCAGACCACATCTCTAAAGCAGCTACCAGCTGCTCCGATAGTTTTCACCATGGAGTTAATTACCAATCTCACCATGTGGAATAACTACATTCACCTGCCCAGCCACTCAACCAGGCCCAGCCAAGTTGACATACACACTTAACCACCACAGCACCTTCTTCAATCACAGCACTATAAAATTAGAAGTTAATAATAGGAAGACCAAGGGAAAAAAAAAATCAAATATGTGGAAACTGAATAATAATACACTGCTCAAAAACTACTAGGTAACAGAAGAAAACCTTATAAAGAAATAAGTGTGAAAAAAAATTCCTAGAAACAAATGAGAATGAAGATACAACTTACCAAAAACCTTTGGGACACAGTGAAAGCAGTACTCAGAGATCAATTTATAGCAATAAATGGACACATCAAAAAAGAGGAAAGAATCAAAATCAACACTTTAACTCAACAACTCCAACAATTAGAAAAAGACCAACAAAAGAAACCTATAGTACCCAGAAGTAAAGAAATAATAAAGATCAGAGCAGAAAAAGCATAAAACAGAACAACAACAACAACAACAACAACAAAAAATAGAGAAAATCAACAAAACAAGAAGCTGGTTCTTCAATTGTTGAACGTAAAACAAGTTTGCTAAGTAAATTTGCACCCCAAGTACAATAGAAAAAATAATTTTAAAAAGAAGCTGGTCCTTTGAAAAGATTAACAAAAGCAACAAATCTCTGGCAAATTTAACAAAGGAAAAGAAAGAGTAGATGCAAATAACACAAATAATATATGAAAATGATGACATCACAACAGAACCAACGGAAACAAACAAACAAACAAACAAACAAAGAATATTACGAAGAACTGTACTCTAACAGATACGAGAACCTAGAAAATATTGACAAGTTTCTAGAAACACAAGACCTACTTAAACTATCCCAGTAGAAGACAGAATACTTGAACAGACCCATAACAACAGAAGAAAATGAGCAGATCATTAAAAAAAGCTCCCCACAAAAAAATGAGCAGATCATTAAAAAAACTCCCCTGGCCCAGATGGCTTCACTGGAGAATTTTATCAAACATTCAGGGAAGAGCTGATACCTATACTACTAAAACTATTCCAGAACATAGAAAATGATGGAATACTCCCACATTCTTTCAGCATTCTCCACCAGCACCACAGCTCAAGTATAACACTGATACCAAAACCAGGAAAAGGAAAAGTACAGACCAATATCTCTCATGAATATAGACACTAAAGTCTTCAACAAGTCCTAGCCAATAGAATCCAACAACATGTCAAAAAAAAAATAACAGATCATGACCAAGTGGGATTCATACCAGGTATGCAACGATGGTTCTACATCAGGAAAACAATCAATGTAATCCACCTCATAAACAAAACAAAAGTAAAGAACAATATGATCATGTCAATTGATGCAGAAAAGGCATTCGATAAAATCCAACACTCATTCCTGTAAAAAACTCCCAGCAAAATAGGGATAGAAGGGAAAATCCTCAACATAATAAAGGGCATATATGCAAAGCAAACAGCCAACATTATTGTTAATGGAGAAAGACTCAAAGCATTCCCCTTGCAAATGGGAACCAGATAAGGCTGCCCTCTATTACCTCTTCCTTAACATTGTATTGGAAGTCCTAGCCAGGGCAATAAGGCAAGAAAGAGAAATAAAAGGCATCCAAATTGGCAAAGAAGAAGTAAAGTTTCTATTTGCAGAAGACATGATCCTATACATAGCAAACCCAAGAGACTCAGCAAAAAAAAAAAAAAGACTGGAACTAATAGAAAGGTTCAGCAAAGTGGCAGGATACAAAGTCAACATACAAAAATCAGTTGGATTCCTCTACATTAACAAAAGAGGGCTCTAAAAAGGAAATAAGGGAAACAATACCATTTACAATAGCTACCAAAAAGATAAAATATTTAGGAATAAATCTTACCAGGGACACAAAAGACCTATACAAAGAAAACTACAAAACATTACTACAAGAAACTACAAGGGATCTACGTGAATGGAAGAACGTGCATTGTCCGTGGATGTTGTTGTTGTTGTTAAGTGCCTTTGAGTCATTTCCGACTCATAGCGACCCCATGCACAGCAGAACGATACACTGCCCGATCCCGCGCCAGCCCCACAATCCTTGCTATACTTGAGCCCATCATCGCAGCCACCGTGTCAATCCATCTCGTTGAAGGCCTCCCCCTCTTTTGTCAACCCTCCACCCTACCAAGCATGACAT
>NW_006921635.1:5917507-5927075 GCF_000298275.1 Orycteropus afer afer
GTGTGTCGGTTTTTCCTACTGTGGTGACAAGTAGACGTGAGTTTTGAGGCTGAGCCTCTGGTGTTTAAAACCCAGCGAGATGCACCTGGTGCACAGGTAACAGCCAAGCTTATAGACTGAGACAGACTAGGAAGAAGGAAGAGGCCATCTACTTCTCAAAGAATTGGCCAGGGAAAACCTTATGTCCGTGGATAGGGAGACTGAATACTGTGAAAATGTCAATACCACCCAAAGCAATCTACACATTCAATGCAATCCTGATCCAGAGTCCATCAACATTTTTAAGGACATGGAAAACCCAATCACTAATTTCACATGGACAGGAAAGAGACTTTGGATAAGCAAAGCACTGCTGAAGAAGAAAAACAAAGCAGGAGGTCTCACATGCTCAGATCTCAAAACCCAGCTCAAAAACCCAGCTACAGTAGTCAAAACAGTGTGGTATTGGTACAATGATAGACAGATTTAAAAACCCAGAAATAGATACATCCATCTATGGACAGCTGATATTTGACAAAGGGCCAAAACCCAATAAATGGGGGAAAGACAGCCTCTTTAATAAATGGTGCTTGCAAAACTGGATATCCATTTGCAGAAAAATGAAACAAGACCCATACTTCACCTCATACACAAAAATGAACTCAAGTTGGATCAAAGACTTAAATGTAAAAGCCAAAACTATAAAGCTCATCAAAGATAAAGTAGGGGAAAATCTAGGAGCCTTAATTTATGGTATAAATAGACTATTGAGCATAACCCAAAATGCGCAGCAGTGGAAGAAAAACTAGATGACTGGGACCTTCTAATAATTAAATTCCTATATGCATCTAAAGACTTCTTCAAAAGGGTAATAAGAGAACCAACAGATTGTAAAAAAATATTTGCCTATGACATATCTGACAAGGACTTATCTTCAAAATTTATAGAAAACTTCAACACCTCAACACCAAAAAGACAAACAACCCAATTAAAAAATGGGCTAAGGACATGTGGTAGTTAAGTTTGTGTGTCAACCTGGTTGGGCTTGGTTGAGTGGCTGAGCAGTTTGTGGTAATTATTCCCCATGATGAGACTGGTAATCAACTCCATGGTGGCATCTACCACAAGCAGCTGAGTAGCTGCTTTAGGGATGTGGTCTGCTTCCTGTATATAAGAAGCAGCTTTGGGAATGATCTGTAGCTTATGGTACACTTGAACCCTGCATGTAGCCATGTTGACCTTGGGACTTTCAATAGACTTGAATTAATGGCCTGCCATGTGGTTTGGTAATATCGGGACTGTGCCTTTTTACTTGTCAACCTTGGGCTTGTCAGCCTCAGCAGCCAGCCAGCTGTCTGAGTGAAGAAAAGCCTCTAACTTCAGTGGGCTGGGAGCAGGAGGCAAAGCTGAAGCCCAAGGTTGAGGGGCTTTCACCCAGCCCCTAGAGCCTGACACTTTGAACTCAAACTGAAAGCCTCCAAACTGTAAGAAAATAACCTCCTGTTTGTTAAACCCATCCCATTTGTGGTATATTCCTGTCATAGCAGCACTAGGTAACCAGAACAGGACATGAACAGACACTTCACTAAAGAAGAGATACTGATGGCCAACAAAACATGAGGAAATGCTCATGATAATTAGCCATTGTTGTTGTTGTTAGGTACTGTCAAGTTGGCTTTGACTCATCACAACTGTATGTACAACAGAACGAAAAACTGCCCAGTCCTGTGCCAGCCGCACAATCTTTGCTATACGTGAGCCCATCATTGTAGCCACTGTGTCAGTCCATCTTGTTGAGGGCCTTCCCCTTTTTCATTGACTCTCCACTTTACCAAGCGTGATATCCTTCTCCGGGAATGGTCCCTTCTGACAACATGAGCAAAGTAGGTGAGACGAAGTCTGGCCATTCTCACTTCCAATGAACATTCTGGCTGCACTCCTTCAAGGACAGATTTGTTAGTTCTTCTGGCAGTCCACGGTACTTTCAGTATTCTCTGCCAACACCACAACTCAAAAGTATCAACTGTTCTATGGTGTTCCTTATTCATTGTCCAGCTTTCACATGCACATGAGGCTATTGAAAATACCATGGCTTGGGTTAGGCACACCTTAGTCTTCAAAGAGACATCATTGTTCTTCAGCACTTTAGAGGGGTCTTTTGCTGCAGATTTGCCCAGTGCAATACATCATCTAATTTCTTTTCTTTTCTTTTTTTTTTAATAAAAAGCTTTTATTATGGAATATTTTACACATAAAATGGACTCACTTCCATGGAAAAACCTACATGCAGAACACCTACCCCAGGGCAACGCCTATACCTACTCTAGGGAGATGCATCCCTTAGATCAATCAGCCATAGGACACCAGAGGGACAGCATTCATGTAGAGGGAAAGCTGGACAGACAGGAATGCATAGATGAGAAGGGGAGGCAGTCATGGGAAGGAGAGCTTTCTATGGTCGGAGATGGTAACCGGGACCATGAAATCAAATGTGCATGGATTGTTGAAAGTAAAACAAATTTGCTTTGTAAATCTGCACCCAAAGCACAATTTAAAAAAAAAAAAAAATCAAGTTTTCAGTTCCAATGGCATGACTATAAGTACAGTGAGTAGGAAAGCCATGTCACAAAATCTACTAATAATATTCTAGTAATTAAATCGCAAAATAGTTATGCCAAAAGATCAAAATTCATAGTGAGAAATCACACTACAGATTGGGAGACACCTGAGATCTTTGGCAACAAGGGTGAAATTAGGTAATTGGAGGCATGGTACAATGAATTACTTAATATGGCTCCTCTAGCCATGGTCTTTGTGACTCCCACCAGAGGAATGGGTGGGGATGTGCAAATGTGAGGTGTTTTGTGGCCTACCAAGATTGATAATAACATAGAGGTACATAACACCTTTGTGGGGGTGGGACCATGCAAATAAGGTATATGGATTGCTCAGCCATTCTGCTGGGCTTAAAATGAACCACCTCCAAGGTGGGAAAGGAGAGGATCTCGCTACCATCAAGAATGAGAAGACAGAAGGAGAGTGTGTCCTTGGACCCGAGATCCCTGTGTAGAGATGGCAGAGAGATGGTGGCAACAGAACCAAGACATGGGCATGAATGAGATGGAGTGGCAGCTTCCTGGCCAGTGGAACAAGAGCTGAGAGCCCGTGGGCAGGTGGCTTGCTGATAGACTGGGGAATCTCTTTCAGTGCCTATCAGCATAGCTAAAAGAGCTTTGTAACACTGGCCTGAGCAGGGCTGAAGCCAAGGCCAGAGAGCAGTGTGCCTATGGCACAGCTGAGAAGCCATCCTGACCGAAGAATCTGACTTTTCTGATCCTGAATTGTACCCTGTTACTTCCCTAATAAACCCTGAAATGAGTATTGTGTGTGAGTTCTATGTGGCCATTGCAATGAATTATTGAACCCAGCTGAGAAGGAAAGCGTGTCCTGGGAAGGATGGTTGGTGTCAGAACTGGTAAAAAATTGGAGGGTGGCAGCATGTCTGATCTCTGCCTCACAGGAATCAGCCTTGGGCTGATGCTGCTGATGGTAATTTTCTCTCACCGTCCTGAAGTTAGAAGAGTTTGGAACACAATGCCACTGACACATTCTTTTTGCAGAGTCCTACAAATGTAAACTTGTCATTAGGGACTTTGGGAGTTACAGAAAGATCATCTATCTTACTTGGCATGCAGTGGTGACGATAATAAAACACCACATACTGAAATAACTTAGCAGACATAAGGCGATCATTTATGTACAAGGTACTATGTGTTGGAATCGACTCAGTGGCAAAGGATTTTGTTTGGTTTGGTTTAATTATGCTTGGCCAATTTAAGGGAAGATAACCATGGTGGTGCAGTGGTTAAGTGCTCAGATGCTAATCAAAAAGTTGGTGGTTGTTCTGGTTCCCTAGTGCTGCTCTGACAGGAATATACCACAAATGGAATGGAATGAACAAACAGGAGTCTATTCTCTTACAGTTTGGAGGCTTTAAGTCCTAGTTAAAAGTGCTAGGCTTTAGGGGCTGGGTGAAAGCCCCTCAACTTTGGGCTTCAGCTCTGCCTCCTGCTCCCGGCCCACTAAAGCTAAAGGCTTTTCTTCACTCAGACAGCTGTTGAGGCTGATGCCCAAAGTTGACAAATAAAAAGGCACAGTCCCAATGCTATGAAACAACATGGCAGGCTTCATGGGAATCCCACTCCAGAAAAAGTCCCAAGATCAGTAAGGCATGGTATGATGGTGAACAACTTGGCCATATGCAGGCTCAAGTGTGCCAAAAGGCTAAAGACCAACCCCAAAGCTTCTGCTCATATACGGGAAGCAGACAACATTCCCTACAGCAGCTACTCAGCTGCTCATGGCAGATTCCACCATGGAGGTGATTGCCAGTCTCATCATGGGTAATAACTATCACCAGCTGCCTGCACTCAACCGATTCCAGCCAAGTTGACAACAATTTTAACTACTACAGTGGTTAAAATCCACCCAGCAGTTCTGAAGGAGAAACATCTGGCAATCTACTCATGTGACGGTCACAGCCTAGAAAACACTATGGCACAGTTCCACTCCTAGTTTTGCTATGAGTCAAAATTGACTCGATGGCACTAACAACAACAACATACACAACGATTTAATGGAAAGGTCCCCGAGAGATGCAAACAGTTAATGTGCTCAGCTGCTCACTGACTGGTTCGAAGTTTGAGTCCACCTGCCGATCTCCTTCTATGATATGAGCTATCGAACCCGATGGAACACAGTTTTACTCTGACACACATGGGTCGCCATGATTTGGAGTTGACTCAACAGCCACGGGTTAACTGGTCATTTAATGGAAATCTTTAAAGACAATAAGGTATATTCGTGAACTGTCAAATGGATTTAAAAATGTGCAGAAAGCAGGGAATGAAGGGCCGGGTAAAGGCCATTAGGGTAGACTATGGCGGAGGAATGACCAGTTTTCATGTGGAAGGAGTGAGCAGGTAGGTGTAACTGAGGGTCTGAAATCCCTATAAAGCAGAGGCGATAACAGTCCGTTCTGCATTATGTGTGGCCGCCTCCACAAAGACAGCCTGGTTCCTCTGCCCAGTAAATTCCGGGGTTCTGAGGACTGCTTACAAGGCCCGCTAGTCTTTGTTGGTGGTCACTCGTGACCCAGCCAGGGGCCGCCCCAGGATGCTCTGACCTTGACTTCTTCCATCCTTTACCTGCCTTTCTGGGTGGCTTTGTTCTCTCTGGGCTGCCTCAGGCCAGTAGACACTAAAACCTTTCATTCAGTTCCCCACATCACAGCCAAGTCCAGGTTCTAGAGTTTTATCCAGACTTGGGGAAAAACAAAAAGGGAGATTACTACGGGGAGAAGAAAACACACTTAGATGCTGCAGCTATTCATGTTCCTGCAGTCCACAGGTCATGCTCCACCGCTGAAGGGCTGATAAGCCACCTCTCTCCTTGGCCCCGACATGACATCCTTTCTTGCCCCCATAAAGTCTCTTTGGGAATGTTCTAACCTGGAGTTAGGAGCTCTGGTAGCATAGTGCCTAAAGCACTTGACTGCTAACCAGAAGGCTGGCGGTTCAAACCCACCAGCCACTCCTCAGAAGGAAGATGGGACAATCTACTTCCGTAGTGATACCACCTCGGAAACCCAAGGAGGGGTCGCTATGAGTCGGGTCCAACTCGATGGCACATAACAACAACAACAACAACCTGGAGTTAGGCTCCACTCCCTTCTCTGTAGCCCAGTGGAAGGAAGAAAAAACTAAACAAGAACAATTTACCGAAAAGCCACATTTTACCAACAATAAGACAAAGGCATACACTAAGTTGGAAAAAATTAACTTTTTATATCTCCAAATTTCATTTCTGAATAGAATGCTGACTTCTTTTGAAGGCCAAAAGTCTTCTGAAAGTATTTCAAAAGGAAAAAAGAAAAAGAAAAAGAGTAGTCTTTCTCCACCAATGAATTTGCAAAATGCTGAAAAACGAACTGTAAAAAAATTTCTACCCTGGTTCTAGAATTTTCATGGCTCCTGACTGATACTTCACAGCGAGAAGACAAATATTCCATAACCACTTCCCCATAATTATGTGTGATCTGTTATGTTGCACCATGTGTTAAGGAAAAGCTACAAACTCTCAGAGGTTTCTGCGGACAGTGAAGCCTAACTACGGTGACCCTGAACCCCAGCAATGGCCTAGATCATGGGTGTTTGAAACCTGTCACATGATATAAAAGTTTCAAAGCCTCCGCTGATTTTGTCTATTTAGATTTGAAAGCAGAATTTGCCTTTGTGGGAGAAGCTTTGATTGAGCCCTGAGCCTTTGTTACGCAAAGGTAAACCCAAGTCCTGTTCTGTACGGGAGCAACTGAGACACAACTTACACAGCTCAGCTAACAATGTAGGTCCCTTGTCTTCCACATAGGCAAAATAACATCGCTGTTGAGATCACTGTGATGTTGACCACTGAGAAGGAAGGGTTTGGTGAGAGAAACATTTTGGGCCTAGGCCTGTGAAAGGGGATCTGCGTAAAAGTGGCATCAGGGAAAGTAAAATGGTTGAAATAATATAGTAAAAGTATAGTATACTTTATAGTAAATATAGTAATATAGTTAAGTCTCCCTAACAATCAAGATTATACACTAAAGTTTGTATATCTAACACTACTCCTAAAAGAAGGAGCTTGCTATTTCATTTATGAATTTTTAAGAGGAGCTCTGGTGGCTTAGTGCCTAAAGCATTTGACTGCTAACCAGAAGGGTGGTGGTTCAAATCTACCAGCCACTCCTCAGAAGGAAGACTGGGCAATCTACTTCTGTAGAAATACCACCTCGGGAACCCAAGGAGGGGTCGCTATGAGTCGGATCCGACTCGACGGCAGGCAGTCATCTCACTCACTATAAAGTTTGTACATCTAACATCACTCCTAAAAGAAGGAGCCTGCTATTTCATTTATGAATTACTAATATCCTATCATTTAAAATGATCTTTCTTAGTACGTTTGCCATTTCTTTTCATAAGTATTGTAAACATCTACAATAGTTTCTGAAAACATATCAAATATAAAACATAAAAATAATTTTCCTTACTGACAAGAGTATTTTTCTTGTCCTTAAATAGTAATAGCATATGAGTATTAGATAAAAACGTTTGTCTTGTGATTTTCTAGCCTAATCAATCCAACCAGGAAGAACCTTCTGAGAGCAGAAAATGGAATCCCTTTTTAAAAGAAGAGAGTCATCTTTCTTCTGATTAATAGGGAACTCAGCCTTCCCCATCCCCAAGTTCCAAGTGTTACTGGATGATTGATTAGGCTTAGACGATGGAAGTTAACTACCAGGGACCAGGGTTTCTTCCTCAGTAAAATGGGGTGTCTGTCATAGAATGGCTGGGAAGATAAATTAGATAATTGTGTGTAAAGGGAACTAGTACAGTGCCTGGCATACAGAGAGTGCTCAAAGAGACGCATGGAAAATCTAAAATCACATATGATGATGAATGCAAGAGAGTATTATTAATGGTACAGCATTCAGCAACAATAAAATTTTTCCCCATCAATTTATAACACTTTATAAATGTCCTTCGTATCTACGGCATCCCGGCCTACTATTTGGTCATTAGCAAATATGCTCCACGTCCCCTACTAAACAACCTCTGGGAGAGAAGAGCAAGGTCTGGCTAATGTGGCAGTCACTGCCTTGGGCCACTTAGGGATCAGACTGACAGGAAGCTTCGTCTGTGCTCAGAGGGCTACTCAGCTTCTTGGATCTCAGGGAAAGGAAAGTCTAGTTTTCTCCTTCTGACCCCATCCTCAATCCTCAGTCCAGGAGAGACCAATGTGCACATTCCAGGCCTTGCTGTCCCGCTCAATGCTTTCCACAGAAGTCGAATTTTCCTAAACGGCTGACACATGCTGCCTCTTCCCACTCAGTTATCCACCCACCCATTCTACAAGTATATTTTGAGTCTTTACTTATGAACTGTCCTTATACTGTGCAATATTGTACAGAGTAAGACAAATTCTCTGTTCCCTGAAAAACTAAAAAGTTACCAACCTGAGAGAAAGAAAGCAGTAACGATATAATATGACAGACTGTGGTAAGTGCTAGGAAGAACAATGAAGCCGTGCAAGGGAATAGAAGTGATGTTGGGGGGGTGGTGCTATTTTAAGAGAGGGAGCAGGGAGTCCTGTCTGATAAGGCAACATTTGGGCAGAGACATGCAGAAAGTGAAGGAGGAAGGGCACATCGGGGAGAGAGGCCTCTTTGTGAACCAGCCTGAGACAGGGGCTTGTTGGGACACTGCTTGACGAACAGCAAGGAGTCAGGGAGTCTGGACAGACTTGAGTCCTGCAGGGAGGAGTGGGTGAGGGCTGGACGGGCTCGAGTCCCGCGGGGAGGAGTGGGTGAGGGCTGGACGGGCTCGAGTCCCGCGGGGAGGAGTGGGTGAGGGCTGGACGTGGAGAAAGAGCATGTAAGACCTCGGACAGAAATGGCAAGGAACTGTTTTTATTTCAGTGAAGATACTAAGAAGGTATGGAAGGGTTTTTAGCAAAGGAGTGACCTGAGCTGAGGAGTATCAGGCAGTGTTGGGAGCAGTTGGGCGAGTGTCGAAGCGGAAGACCGTTAGGAACTACTGGGACTCTCCAAGCTGGAGATGTGGGACACTTTCATTAATGTGGCAACAGTGAGAAGTGGTTGAACTCTGGATACATAGTGAAGCAGAGCTAAAGGATCTACTGATGGATAAATGGAGCATGTGAGAGAAAGGCAGCAAGAAGGATGCCTACCGAGTCTTTTCTAGCAACTAAAAGAACAGTGTTGCCATTAGCGAGATGGGGAAGAGTGTGGAAAAGTAGGTGTTGGATTACGTAGTTTGAGATGTTTATTAAACACTCTAGGTAGGTACATGTATATTTGAGTTGTGAATGTACTGATACTTCAACCATGGGCTTGTCTGACACCACCTAGGAAGCAAGTAACTAACAAAAAAGCAAGTAGAGCTAGAGAAGAGAGCAGATCTAAGGACTAGGTGAGGACTTAGCTCTCAGGTCTCCTCTGAGTAGATGTTGCTACAATAAGGAGAACCCAGGGAAGAGAATGGAGAAGGAGTGGCCACTGTGGTAGCAGGAGTACCAAGAAGAGTGATATTCTGAATTCAAAAGAAGGAAGTTTTTCTAGAGAGCTTATACTACCAACCCAGCCCCTCAGCAAATCCTCTTGGCTCTATTTTCAACATTTATCCAGGACGTGACCTCTTGTTGCTATTCTCGACTTTCCAGTGCAGTGCAAGTCATAATCAACTCCCTTCTAGACAATTGCAGAAGTCTAACTGATCTCTCTGCTTCCACCCTTACTCCACTTGTAGCTTACTTCCCGCTCAGCCAGTAGAGTAGTTCTTCTAAAATTTTAAGTCAGATCATGTGCATTAACTGTTTTAAGTGTTGCTGATACATTCAGTTAGATGAGTAACAAGCTGTTCTGGTTAGCTAGTGCCATTCTGACAAGAAATATACCACAAATGGGATGGCCTTAACAAACAGGAGTTTATTCTTACAATTTGGAGGCTTTAAGTCCAAGTTCAAAGTG
>NW_006921635.1:5927755-5928641 GCF_000298275.1 Orycteropus afer afer
ATGAGACTGCCAATCAACTCCATGGTGGGACCTACCACAAGCAGCTGAGTAGCCGCCTTGGCTATGTGGTCTGCTTCCCGTATACAAAAAGCAGTTTCTCTAGCCTATGGCATGCATGGACCCTGCATGTAGCTGTGTTGTTGCTAAGCAGCTTGCTATGCTCTGCTGACCTTAGAACTTACAATGGACTTAAGTTAATGGCCTGCCGTGTGGTTTGGTACCATCGGGACTGTGCCCTTTTACTTGTCAACCTTGGGTCTTAAATGCTCTTTCTCCACGTCCAGCCCTCATCCACTCCTCTCCACAGTACTCAGCAGCCAGCAGCTGTCTGAGTGAAGAAACGCCTCTAGCTCCAGTGGGCCGGGAGCAGGAAGCAGAGCAGGACCCCAAGGTTGAGGAGCTTTCACTCAGCCCCTAGAGCCTGGCACTTTGAACTTGGACTTAAACCCTCCAAATTGTAAGAATAAACTCCTGGTTTGTTAAGGCCATCCCATTTGTGGTATATTTCTTGTCAGAGGCACTAGGTAACCAGAACAATTGGTATCCATTTTTTTAAATGCATTTTATTGAAATATAATTTATGTACAGTGAAAAACACAAAACTAAAGTGACATGGGTCAATGCATTTTTTTTTGTAGTGTTCCCTCTCCTCCCCTCCTCCCCTTGGCAACCAACAAAGAAAATTTCCCGTGCTCGCTTCGGCAGCACATATACTAAAATTGGAACGATACAGAGATTAGCACGGCCCCTGCGCAAGGATGACATGCAAATTTGTGAAGCGCTCCATATTTTTTGGACGGATAGATAGGTGGACAGGCTAAACAATTAGGTATGTCTAAATGGGGAGTGTATCCAAGATCATATATAGGGTTGGCAGACAATGGTC
>NW_006921635.1:5928741-5940363 GCF_000298275.1 Orycteropus afer afer
TTCTTTGTGTGGACTGTGATGCTCTGTTGTCTCCGAGGCATTGTGACATTTTTGTGTTTCTATTTAATTGGTGATTGTATGTTGGAGTGACTTGCCCATGATTTTTGTTTTCTTTTTATGTTATCTATGTAAGCAGGATACTGTGCTGTGCTCCTCTATTCACTAGTTGACAGCACTTATACACTCACCACCTGTCTCCTTTTCTGTTGTCAGCCTCTCATATATCACTGCTGACCTTCGCAAACACAGCCTATTCTTAGGTCCCTGGAATCTGAATGAGAATGCTGTCACTTTAAAATCCAAAATGGTTGCCACTCATAAAGATTCAAAATGGCTGCACCCTCAGTCACTTTAAATATCCAAAATGGCTGCTGCATGTAAACAATCAAAATGGCTGCGCCCTCTGGACAGCAGAAAGTCAAAAGCTCAGGTTATCTCCTCCTTGCTGTTTCCCTTCCTAGTCATAGGCCATCAGCACAGTCATCCCTGCAGCCCTTAGTGACCAAAGCTGATATTTAGGTCAATTCTCAGGTCCCAACACCACCTGGAAATATTCAGGCTGTTGGTCCCATCAGAGTAGCTGACAGTCCGCAGCTCTGACCATCGCTGTGGTACCGGAGCTGCTGAGAGAAATGCCAACACTGAGCAGTATGATGCAAAGGAAGGACTTTACTATACCGGTACTTGGGCTCAGTGGATTCGCATCCAGAGACTGAGCCCTGAACAAAGGCCACATAGGGTTTTTATGGGGCTCTTCTTCTGGGGTCTTTGGGATAAAAGGGTGGTTGGTTATTTTCAAGGACACAAGCCAGCAGTGTGTTACAGAAGCAGAAAACAACTGAGGCAGGGAAGAAACAGGGAGATGGGAGGGGTATAGGTTGCTGGAATGCATAGATAAGAAGGCTATCAAGGATGGCTGGTCTGGTCCAGGAGGAAGGAAGGGGGAGTATGGGGAGAGGGATTTTTCACTCCCTAAATTTTGATGGGATGAAACTGGGTCCATCCTGCCTCATCTGCACTCACTGTTTTTGTTCAGGTTTTTCCACTAGTTGGTGCCTAATCCACTTCTGTATAGTTCCTTTCAAAGCTCAGGGCTCCAGGATTATCTTCTGTATCTCTGTCAACTGCTTTTTCTTTTCTTTATTGAAGAGGGTCTGTGTCTGCCTATTCCTCTGGTATCCATTGTGAGAAGTAGTCATTTTCTTGTTAAATGATCTCTTGTACAATCTGGCCTAGAAAATCTCCTAGGCATATACTTTAGAAAGGTGTGCATATTTGCATAAGGTTACCTGGCCAATTATGTTCATAGTATTCTCTAAATAAAAGTACTCATGTCTTTACAGAGAATAGAATAGTCAATTGAGAAGGATTTACACAACGGAAAGGATGAAGTATGGCTTAACACAATAACCTGGAGAAAAATTAAATGCAGTGGGGAATAAAAGAAGCCATACATAAAATTGCATTTGCATGTACTGATATAAATTAAAAGACAGGTAAAATGGAATTACATTGTTCTCTAATGGGATTTGTGATTGGGTATAGCACGTGAGGGACTTCTGTAGAATTGACCAAAAATGGTATGACTAGATCAGGATTAGTGTTTCACAGCTTTGTAATGATTCACCAAAATTTAAACTTGTTTTTTTGTTTAACCTTTCCATGTATCTCCAACTGTCACAATAAAAATGTTAAATATATCCCACAGGTGATGAAGAATGGCAACGACAAGTATATATACTTTTTCAAAGAATTTCCTTATAGAGCAGATATGAGAAATTGGATGGTGACTAGAGAGAAAGGTGAGATAAAAGGGACAGTTTTACAAAGATAAGAGAGACTACAGCCTGAGATATGGCAACTGGCACTAGTAATAAGGCTGATCCAATGGAGAAACAGATACAGACATGTAAAATTGAGACAGGACAAGTATAGGAGTGAAGTCCTTGATAAATTAAAAGCAAAGGGAATCCCACACCTAAGTAAAAGAATCGGTCTTACATAGGATCCTGGACAATTCATTGGTTATAATAGTAGGAAAATATACATGTAGGTGGATTCATCATATGGAAGTTGTTTTTTCATTGCTTCTATTTTTCTCAGTGAAATACAAGGTAAGAATTTATTAGGAGAGAGAACTGACCAGTGAAATGTTGTAAGAAGTAATTTTGGAATCAAAAGTGTGCAATCAGTCAGCATGTTGAGTCTTCTGAAGACAATTTTAATGATTTGAATCAAGTACAAACAAGTAACATGCAGTATCTCATTGCATGACATTCTAGCACTTATGAGTCATTTAGTCATTCAATAAATAACTTATGTTTATCTACTCAAGAACAAGCACTCTTTATAATCTTTTTTTCATTTTTGCAGTGTTCCTTCCCCTCCCCTCCTACCCCTGGTAACCAACAAAGAAAGGACAAGCACTCTTGTAGGGCTGGGGGTATAAAGAAGAACAAAGAGAAGTGGTCTCTAACAATATGGACATCATATTCTAACACAAGGGAGCCTTTTAGAATACCTAGCCCTAGCAGAAATGGTGAAGTGCTCTGCTGTTAAATTACAGTTTGGCAGTTTGAACCTACCCGCAGCTCTGCAAAAGAAAAGAACTGATCATCTGTGCCTGTAAAGATTACAGTCGAAGAAACCCTGGGGGCAGTACTACTCGTCCTATAAGGCTGCTGTGGGCAGAGGGTCAGCAGAAAAGGGAGATCCTCAATGAGACAGATTGACACAGTGGCTGCAACAATGGACTCAAACATAGCAATGGATTTGAGGATGGTACAGGACCAGGCAGTGTTTTGTTCTTTTGTATGTAGGGTCACTATCAGTTGGCGCCAACTAGACAGCACCTAACAACAACAACAACAACATGACTCAGAATCAACTCGATGGCACACAAAAACAACAGTCTCCAACAGACATAATTTTGGGGTACCAATATGCCAGGGCCATCCCTAGCAGGGTATGGGCCTAGAAAACCAAGCAATGCCTGGCAAGCCCAGGATGTGGACTCTAACACCTCTCACAGACGTTTTTGGACAGTGTTACAAAAAGAACTCAAAATAATAAATTTTGACAATGTTCAAGAATACTAGTAAGATCCCTGCCCTGTGTGGATCATGGCCCCACTCAAGTCTATCTTGGGGCACGAGGCATCCACCTCACTTGTCTTACCTAACAGACTGGCCTGTGAGATATACACATCATTTAATGCCTCACTGAGAAAAAGAATGACCTGGGTTAAGATGGGCCATGGGCTATAGATAAGAGTTTCAGAAGAAAGGAACTGGGCAATGGAGTGTGCCCTCCAAGGAGATCTCCAGCCCTCTGGTCTGGAACATCTGGAGTCAGGTGAGCAACTGACGACAAGAGGGGGGGGGAGGGGTGTTCCGTGAGGCCCGAGTAAGGAAGGCATGGAGATGTTGTTTCCTCCCCCAAAGTACAGTCTTGTATTACAGAGTCTGTAGTCTTTCTTCAAGACCCATCCCTCCATAATGTCAAAAGGAGCTTAGCCCAGGAGCACTGAAGCTGATACTGTGGAAGGAAGTCACAGAGTAAGGAAACTTTCTGAAGGATAAGAGGGATAACAAAGACCAGGAAGACACACAGCAAGAGGCTGTAACTCTCAGAGGTAGGCAGGTGCCACCCTTCACGCAGTCAGCATATAACTGGGTCTACTACCCGAGTCTCTGATGGTCAGCGTGCCAGGGAGAGCTGCTGACAGACCACAGGCCCTGCCTCCTCAACTGATTCACTTGGACCAAGTCAGTGGCAGCCTCAGTGAGAGACTCCCCTGCCATCCTGTCTTCTCCACAGAAAAACCGAGTGATTATGAATGAGACTGAAAGAGCACTTCAGGCTCAGGCTTCCAAGAGGAAGGGCTTGAGGCTGGGGCCAGGACCAGTGCCTTCATGCGCCAAGATGGGGGTCATGTTGTTCTTGAGAATGATTTTTCTGCCCAGCATGTACTGTGACATAAAATCGGAATATTACTCCTCCTATGAAATTGTCATCCCACAGAGTTTGACAGCGAAGGGAAGGGAAGACCCAGGAGAAGAGGCGTCATACATGCTACACATACAGGGCCAGAAACAGGTGATTCACTTGAAGGTGAAGAAAGACTATTTCGTGAGTAACTTTCCAGTATTCAGCTACCACAACGGGATCCTGGGGCAAGAAGTGTCTTTCGTCTCACAGGACTGCCACCATGAAGGCTACATAGAAGGCGCCCCAGGCTCTTTTGTTTCTGTCAGCCTCTGTTCAGGCCTCAAGGGCATCCTGATTAAGGAGGGACAGTCCTATGGCATTGAGCCCATGGAGTCTTCAAAACATTTTGAACATGTGCTGTACACCATGGCACACCAAGCTCCAGGCTCCTGTAGCGTCACCTCCGACAGGAGTCCAGGGGTGTCCACCAGCCAGCAACGAGGGACCTGGAAGCCTCGTCACCGACAGGCACCTTCCTACTTGTGGTCACACACCAAGTACGTGGAGATGTTTATTGTGGTCAACCACCGGCGCTTCCAAATGTGGGGCAGCAACGTCAGTGAGACAATCCAGGGAGTGATGGACATCATTGCTCTGGCCAACAGCTTCACTAAGGGAATAAACACAGAGGTGGTGCTGGCTGGGATGGAGATCTGGACCGAGGGGGACCTGATAGAAGTCCCGGTGGACTTGCAAGTTGCGCTCAGGAATTTCAACCGCTGGAGACAGCAGAAGCTCTTCCAGCGTGTGAAGCATGATGTCGCCCACCTGATTGTCGGACATCATCCTGGACAGAACGTGGGACGGGCATTTCTCAACGGTGCCTGTTCCGGTGATTTTGCAGCAGCTGTTGAATCCTTCCATCACGAGGATGTCCTCCTGTTTGCCGCACTCATGGTCCACGAGCTGGGGCACAACTTGGGTATTGAGCACGACCATTCGGCCTGCATTTGTAAAGATAAGTACTTTTGCCTCATGCATCAAAATATCACAAAAGAAAGTGGCTTCAGCAACTGTAGCTCTAACTTCTTTTACCAGTTTCTCCGTGATCGCAAAGGGGCGTGTCTGTTTAACAAGCCAGGGCACAAAGGTCGCACGCGTAGGGATGCCATCTGTGGAAATGGGGTGGTGGAGGACATGGAGGAGTGTGACTGTGGTCCTATCTGTGACAGTCACCCATGTTGTGACCCAATATGCAAACTGAAGCCAGGAACACAGTGCAGTGAAGGACTCTGCTGCTCCGAGTGCCAGCTGAGAAAGAAGGGATACATGTGTCGTCCTGCTGGGGATGAGTGTGACCTCCCAGAGTACTGTCATGGTGACTCTGAAGAATGTCCTACAGATACCTATAAGCAAGATGGCACACCCTGTGACAGAACTAACTACTGCTTTAGGGGTCAGTGTAAGAACCCTGATAAGCAGTGTGTGGCTATTTATGGGCACCAAGCCAGGTCTGCCTCAGAAGACTGTTACCAGTCAATGAACAGCAGAGGAGACCGGTTTGGGAACTGTGGCCGTCCCTCAGAGAATGACCCAGTTTATATTAAGTGTATAGATGATGATATATTCTGTGGGAAACTTGTATGTACAGATATTACATACTTACCATCAATCAAACCCCTACACACACTGATCCAAGTCCCTTATGAAGATAACTGGTGCTGGAGCATGGATGTCTTTAATGGTTCTGACATCCCTGATGAGGGAGACATACGGCCTGGAACTTACTGTGCCCCAAACAAAGTCTGCATGAATCACTCCTGCGTGGATCACGCGGTGTTGAACTACAGCTGCAAACCAGCTGAAATGTGTAATGGGAAAGGAGTGTGTAACAATTTAAGACACTGCCACTGTGAGCCTGGCTTTGCCCCTCCCGACTGCAGGGCAGCAGGAGATGGAGGTAGTGTGGACAGTGGACCCCCCACGAATCCTGATGCTGAAAGCAGACGTGCAAGTGAAAGAAGAATTCACAGTCCTGTTGGTGCTAATGCCCACAGACGGGACGAGAACGAAAACGAAAACCAAAGCCTTGGCAAGACAGTGCACATACTCCCCTTGTTTCTTATTGTATTATTTTTAGGTCTACTTATTTTTGCCATCCTGAGGGACAGAAAGCAGTCTTCAGAGACCCAACAAGAGTCTGTAGAAAATGCCCCAGAAGCAGCCCCAGAAGAGCCTGCACCTGAAGAGGAAGTAGCCATAGACGGAGGACAAGAAGAACAAGAGGCAGAAAATGATTAGCAGAAGGAAGAAGCCAAATATATCAAACATCTGATGCACTGGGTGAGCTAAGGGGCTCAGTAAAGCCAAGGTTAAGTGGGCCTCGATGGCTCGGATCTAGACCGTAAGTCTGCAGAAACAAACTCACGACAGAGGAGGGATTTTTCAAATATTATTGTAGTAATTTGATTATATATATAAGTAAAATCATATATGAAAAAATGTTTTACTTTTTTCCATTTTCCCATTTCATGACAGAATGTTATTCATATGAAATCCACATTTCATGTGGATTCCTATCAATGTTTTGTCTCAATAGGGCCAACTGAGTCACCCGAAACCATTTTCTAGGGTATGCCATCATCCACATATGTTGTTTTACATACAGCATTATCTATACCTATACATATTATTGCAGGATTTTTCATTCCAACCACAACTATGTATTACTTTAGGAAAGTTGTTTATGTGATTAATTGTCCCAATTTACCCTGTTAAGTTTATTCATGAAATAAGAAGAGATTTTTAAAAAGTAAATAAAAAAACTATTTTCATATGAGGCTTTACGTCAGTCTCCATGTGGCCTATAACTGGGTCTCCTTTTCTTTGGTGGCTTTGTGGAAGGGGTTAGATCTAATGCAGAAGGGCTGACCATACTGGATCTGGGTGCACTGGTGAGGGAAGACAATCAGTGCAGGGCCAAGGGCCCCCTGGTACAGGAAGAAGGGCATTCTTGATGTATTCGTTTCTTTGTTCTCTTTTACTGTTGTTGCTTTACTTTTTTCTCACACTTGTATAAGGTTAATACATTCTCAACTGACACTCCAAAGGAACTTTTCAGGTGGTAATTATGTTTTTATGACGAGAGCACAGAGGAGTATGATATTAGTATTACTCATTCTGTGCCACACACTGTGCTAAACTTTACACTCATTTTCTTCATTTATTCCTCCAAACCAGTCTATCAGACCTTATCTTGTACATGAAGATGCCAAAGAGATGGTAAAAGTAGTCTAGAGCCAGTAGCTCTGATAGCATAGTGCCTAAGGCACTTGACTGCTAACCAGAAGGCTGGCGGTTCAAACCCACCAGCCACTCCTCGGAAGGAAGATGGGGCACTCTACTTCCGTAGTGATACTGCCTCGGAAACCCAAGGAGGGGTCACTATGAGTCGGGTCCGACTCAATGGCACATAACAACAACAACAGAGCCAGTAGAGGGGGAGCCGGGGTGCCTTCCCAGGTATGACAGACTCTACATTCCCCACTCCCCCAAGAGCCTTTACTTAAGTGGAGTAAATGAGAGGGAAGACACTCAATATGAGCTCAGCTGTCCAGAAGATGGCTTTTCTCCAATGACAATAATAAAAGAACACCTTACAAATGGATGCTGATCGCTACTGTGAACCTACCATGTTGTTATGTGCTGTCAAGTTGGGCTCAACTCATAGCGACTCCTCCATGGGTTTCTGAGGTAGTGTCGCTACGGAAGTAGATTGCCCAACCTTCCTTCCGAGGAGTGGCTGGTGAGTGCCAGCCTTCTGGTTAGCAGTCAAGTGCCTCAGGCACTACGCTTCCAGAACCTACCATATCATAGATTAAAATGTCTTTTCTATGATTAGATCCTGACATCATGGAGTGGTAATTTGCATTTTTGTTCAGCTCTGTGGGCTCAATATATTGTACACATTGAATAAGTATTTGCCAAGTGAACGATTCAACCACAGCCAACTTTAAAATATGGCACCAGATTCCTTTCCTGGCCAAGCCGTCACTTGCCAGTCCCTAGCTACGCAACAACCAAACTACTGCTCACATTGAGTGAGTGCTGTGAGGGGCTGTTCCTGAGCACCAGCCTATGAAGATATATCTTCTGAACATGTCTTGTATTGCTTACCCTATAGCAGCAGCAAAGTACAAACACAAGAAAGACAAGATCTGGTTTCCAATTTCATGAACTGTATATAATTACTTCTCATGGAACAAAACTAAAGCTTCAAAACAAAATTCAATCAAGTTTTCAGCCCCAAGGGCATAACTTTAAGTACAAAGTAGGAAAAACAGATCACAAAATCTGGTAGCAATTTTCTAGCAATCAAATCCCAGAATGGTTTATGCCAAAAGACCAAAATTCATAGTGAGAAATTGTGCTACAGGCTGGGAGTCACCTTAGAGCTTTGAAAACAAAGAAGAAACTAGGTAAATTGGAGGCCTACAAATGAAACTTCTCATTAGAGACTTTTGAAAAAGAAGGGGAGGATTCTGATGAGAAGCACCCAGGAGAGTACATCTTTCTTACTGGGCATGCTGGTGGTGATGATAATAAAAGGCAATGAGCATCATATATTTAAAATAACTTATCAAGATAAGGGGATCATTTATACATAAGGAGTTCTGGTGGCACAGTTCCTAAGGCATCTGACTGCTAACCAGAAGGCTGGTGGTTCAAACAACCAGCCACTCCTCAGAAGGTAGACTGGGCAATCTACTGCCATAGAGATACTGCCTGGGAAACCCAAGGAGGGGTCTCTATGAGTTGAAATTGACTTTACGGCAGTGAGTTTGGTTTGGTTTGGTATGTTTTGGAACCGACTCTGGAAAAGGATTTGGTTCCAAAAAGCCAAACTCACTGCTCTAGAGTTGGACCTGACTCATAGCGACCCCTCCTTGGGTTTCTGAGGTGGTATTGCTAGGGAAGCAGTGATACCTTCCTTCCTTAGGCACTATACTACCAGAGCTCCTAAAGGATTTGGTTAGGTTTGGTTTAGTTACGCTGGTGGTTTAAACTCACCAGCCACTCTTCAGAAGGAAGGTTGGGCAATCTACTTCAATAGTGATACCACCTCGGAAACCCAAGGAGGGGTCACTATGAGTCGGGTCCTACTTGATGGCACATAACAACAATTTAAGGGAGGGAGCTCTGGTGGCGTAGCGCCTAAGGCATTTGACTGCTAACCAGAAGGCTGGTGGTTCAGACCCACCAGCAACTCCTTGGAAGGAAGGTTGAGCAATCTACTTCCGTAGTGATACCACCTCGGACACCGAAGGAGGGGTCGCTATGAGTCGGATCCGACTCGACAGTAGTGCATTTGGTTTTTTGGTTTAATTTAAGGGAAGATAAGAACACTGGTGGTGGAATGGTTACATGCTCAGCTGCTAATCAAAAGGTTAGTGGCTGAAACCCACCCAGTGGTTCTGAAGGAGAAACATCTGGCAATCTACTCATGTGAAGGTCACAGCCTAGAAAACACTATGGCACAGTTCCACTCCTAGTTTTGCTATGAGTCGAAATTGACTAGATGGCACTAACAACAACATACACAATGATTTAATGGAAGGGTCCCTGGGAGATGCAAGCAGTTAATGTGCTCAGCTGCTCACTGAATGGTTCGAAGTTTGAGTCCACCGGCTGATCTCCTTCTATGATATGAGCTATCGAACCCGATGGAACACAGTTTTACTCTGACACACATGGGTCACCATGATTTGGAGTTGACTCAACAGCCACGGGTTAACTGGTCATTTAACGGAAATCTTTAAAGACAATAAGGCATATTCGTGAACTGTCAAATGGATTTAAAAATGTGCAGAAAGCAGGGAATGAAGGGCCGGGTAAAGGCCATTAGGGTAGACTATGGCGGAAGAATGACCAGTTTTCATGTGGAAGGAGTGAGCAGGTAGGTGTAACTGAGGGTCTGAAATCCCTATAAAGCAGAGGCAATAACAGTCCGTTCTGCATTATGTGTGGCCGCCTCCACAAAGACAGCCTGGTTCCTCTGCCCAGTAAATTCCGGGGTTCTGAGGACTGCTTACAAGGCCCGCTAGTCTTTGTTGGTGGTCACTCGTGACCCAGCCAGGGGCCGCCCCAGGATGCTCTGACCTTGACTTCTTCCATCCTTTACCTGCCTTTCTGAGTGGCTTTGTTCTCTCTGGGCTGGCTCAGGCCAGTAGACACCAAAACCTTTCATTCAGTTCCCCACATCACAGCCAAGTCCAGGTTCTAGAGTTTTATCCAGACTTGGGGAAAAACAAAAAGGGAGATTACCACGGGGAGAAGAAAACACACTTAGATGCTGCAGCTATTCATGTTCCTGCAGTCCACGGGTCATGCTCCACCGCTGAAGGGCTGATAAGCCACCTCTCTCCTTGGCCCTGACATGACATCCTTTCCTGCCCCCATAAAGTCTCTTTGGGAATGTTCTAACCTGGAGTTAGGCTCCACTCCCTTCTCTGTAGCCCAGTGGAAGGAAGAAAAAACTAAACAAGAACAATGTACTGAAAAGCCACATTCTACCAACAATAAGACAAAGGCATATACTCAGTTGGAAAAAATTAACTTTTTATATCTCCAAATTTCATTCCTGAATAGAATGTTGGTTTCTTTTGAAGGCCAAAAGTCTTCTGAAAGTATTTCAAAAGGAAAAAAGAAAAAGAGTAGTCTTTCTCCACGAATGAATTTGCAAAATGCTGAAAAACGAACTGTAAAAAAGTTTCTACCCTGCTTCTAGAATTTTCATGGCTCCTCACTGGTACTCTCCAGTGAGGAGACAAATATTTCACAACTACTTCCCCATAATTACACTTGATCTGTTACATTACACCATGTGTTAGAGAAAAGCTATGTATTTGCACAGGTTTCTGTGGAGAGTGAAGCCTAACTACGCTGACCCTGAACCTCAACAATGAGCTAGATCATGGGTGTTTGAAACCTGTCACATGATATAAAAGTTTCAAAGCCTCCGCTGATTTTGTCTATTTAGAGGTGGAAGCAGAATTTGCCTTTGTGGAAGAAGCTTTTAGTGAGCCCTGAACCTTTGTTACGCCAAGGTAAACCCAAGTCCTGTTCTGTACAGGAGCAACTGAGACACAACTTACACAGCTCAGCTAACAATGTAGGTCCCTTGTCTTCCACATAGGCAAAATAACATCGCTGTTGATATCACTGTGATGTTGACCACTGAGAAGGAAGGGTTTGGTGAGAGAAACATTGTGGGCATAGGCCTGTGAAAAGGGATCTGGGTAAAAGTGGCATCAGGGAAAGTAAAATGGTTGAAATAATATAGTAAAAGTACATTAAGTCTCACTAACAATCAAGAGTATACACTAAATATTGTACATCTAATACTACTCCTAAAAGAAGGAGCTTGGTATTTCAGTTATGAATTTTTAATATCATATCATTTTAAATGATCCTTATTAATACGTTTGCCATTTCTTTCCATAAGTATTATAAACATCCACAATTGTTTCTAAAAAGAAATCAAGTATAAAACATAAAAACAATTTTCCTTAGTGACAAGTTTTTCTTGTCTTAAATACTAAGAGCATATGAGTATTAGATATTGCAACAACGGGTCTCTCCTCGTCAAGAAGAAAGAAGAAAACCAAAATTAATGGAAACAATCAGTCCTAG
>NW_006921635.1:5941026-5948823 GCF_000298275.1 Orycteropus afer afer
TATTAGATAAAAACGTCTGTCTTGTGCTTTTCTAGCCTAATCAATCCAACCAGGAAGAATTTTCTGAGAGCAGAAAATGGAATCCCTTTTTAAAAGAGAGTTATCTTTCTTCTGATTAATAGGGAACTCAGCTTTCCCCATCCCCAAGTTCCAAGTGCTACTGGATGACTGGTCTTAAACATGGAAGTTAACTATCATGGTCCAGGGTTTCTTCCTCATTAAAATGACCACTCAAAAGGTGCATGTCATAGAGCGGCTGGGAGGATAAATTAGATAATGTGTGTGAAGGGAACTACTGCAGTGCCTGGCATAAGGTGAGTCCTCAAAGAGACGTGTGCAAAATCTAAACTCACGTGATGATGGATGTAAGAGTGTATTATTAATGGTACAGCATTCAGCATCAATAAAATTTATCCCCTGTCAATTCATAACACTTTATAAATTTCCTTCATATCTAGGGCAGCCTGGCCTACTATATGGTTATTGGCAAGTCACAATTAAAATAAAGAAAGAACAAACGAAATCAAATGATGTATTGCATTGGGCAAATCAGCTGCAAAAAACCTCTTCAAAGTGTTAAAGAGCAAAGACGTCATTTTGAAGACTAAGCTATGGCTGTCCTAAGTCACAGTATTTTTCAATCACCTCGTAGGCATGTAAACACTGCACAATAAATAAGGAAGACTAAAGAAGAACTGCTGCATTTCAATTTTAGGACTGGTGAGTAATGCTGCATACATCATAGACTGCCGGAAGAACAAACACTCTGTCTTGGAAGAAGTATAGCCAGGATGCTCCTCAGAAGCAAGGATGTCAAGACATCGTCTCACATATTTTGGCCACATTGTCAGAAGGGACCAAGCCCTGGAGAAGGACATCATACTTGGTAAAGGAGAAGGTCAGAAAACAAGGGAAAGATTCTCAGGGAGATGGACTGACACAATGGCTGCAAAGCAGGTACTGTGAGAATGGCCCAGGACCAGGCAACGTTCTGTTCTGTTGTACACAGGTCGCTGTGAGCTGGGACTCACTTGAGGGCACTTAACAACAACACAGCTAGAGAAGGAAACAGATCTGAGAACTAGGTGAGGACATGTCTCTAGGGTCTCCCACGTGTAGATGTTGATGAGGACCCCAGAAAGAGAATGGAAAAAGTGTGGTTGTTCAGTGTGGCAGGCAAAGTACCAAAAAGAGCAACATCCTACAAAGCAAAAGCAGAGTTTCCTAGAAGTGTTTATACTACAAATCCAGTCCATCAGCAAATCCTCTTGCCTCTATTTTCATTTATCCAGAATGTGACTTCTTGTTACTACTCCCACTTTCCAACACAGTGCAAGTCACCATGAACCTCCTCAGACAACTGTAGAAGTCTTTAACTGATTTATTGTCTTTCTTTCTTCTTTTTTTTAAATTCTTATTGTGATTTGGCTGAAAGTTTACAGAGCAAATTCATTTTCCACACAGCAGTTCATAAACATTCGGTCTCATGACCAAAATACTCACTGCTGTCGAGTAGTTTCCAACTCATGGCAACCCCTCCTTGGGATTCCGAGGCACTCTCAGCCACTCCTCGGAAGGAAGGTTGGGCAATCCTACTTCCATAGTGATACTGCCTCGGAAACCCAAGGAGGGGTCGCTATGAGTCGGGGCCGACTCGACAGCACATAACAACAACAACAACAACAATCTCTATGGAAGTAGACTGCCCAATCTTCCTTTTGAGGAGTGGCTGGTGGGTTTGAACCACCAGCCTTCTGGTTAGCAGTCAAATGCCTTGAGCAACATCGACTGTAATTCCCCACAATGTAACAGCTCTCTTCCTACTTCCTCCCCATAGTTACCTCTTCCCTGTGTCCTTCCCTCCCATGTACTTCCACCCTCCGGGCTGTATTCCTGTGCAAGCACTGCCCCTCTGTTCTCTCATGATTGATAGCTCCAAGTAGTGTATCTACCTATGTAAATGTTCAGCCCACATGCCTATTATTTGGCTGCAAGCCACAGGAATGAATTCAATTCCAGACCTGAAGGGGAGCTAGGGTCTACAGTCTCAGGGGTGTCACCAGGCTCTATCAGACAAGTAAACCTGGTCATTTTTTGTGATTTCGGGTTCTGTTTCACATTGTTCTCCCACTCTATCCTGGATCTCCAGCACTGATCCTCCTCCAAGTGGTTGACAGTGGCAGTAGGGCACCATCTAGTTTTTCTGGTTTCATGGTTATATAAGCTGAGGATCACATGGTCTAGCAGTCTCCTGGACTAACTGTTTCCATGCATCTTTGGTTTTCTTCATTCTTCTTCGCTCTGAATAAGGAGAGACCCGTTGTTCTATCTAGATGGCCTTTTGCAAGCTTTTAAGATCCCAGTTGCTACTCACCAAAGTAGGCTGAAGAACAGTGTTTCTGTGTAGTATGTTATGCCAATTGAGCTTGATGTCCCCTGCAACCATGGTCTTGAGCCCACAGGTTCATCTACTTGCTCCCTCTGGTAGCTGGCTGTAGCCAAGAAGTCACCACAACCTTTTCACTTGTCAGCTCTACTACATACCTGGATACTTTTACAGCACATACAAATATGCTTGTAGAAACATTATCTGCCAACCCTACACATGGTCATGGGCACACTACCCCCTGCCTAGACATACCTGATCGTTCAGCCTGTCCACCCAATCTATCCACCTATATAGATCATGCTTGCCATCACTGACAATGCAATAGCGTATATGCAAAAAGGTTCATCTTTATTGTATGTACCTTCCATGTACCTATGTCTTCCTCATCCTCAATGGCTCTGTGTTGATCATTCACATTTGGTACATTGCCTTTCCCCCTACACCCAAATTAATACTTGTCTCTACCTGTTTAGCAGTGTTTCCTCCCCTCCCCTTCCACCCCTGGTAACCAACAAAGAAAATTTACTTCCATATATAAACCTTTCCTTTACTTTTTACAATGCACTAATACAATATTTGCCACTCCTTGGAAGGAAGATTGGGCAATCCTACTTCCGTAGTGATACTGCCTCGGAAACCCAAGGAGGGGTCGCTATGAGTCGGGGCCAACTCGACGGCACATAACAACAACAACAACAAATACGATATTTGTTTCTGTGAGTATTTCACTCAGCATAATATCCTTCAAGTTAATCCATGTTATCTGGTGTTTTGTAGATTCTACATTATTATTTAGTGTTGCATAGTACTCCAGTGTGCATATGTACCATAGTTTGGTATCCATTCTTCTGTTGATGGACACCTAGGTTGTTTCCATCTTTTTGCTATTGTAAATAGTGCTGTGATGAACATGGGTGTGCATTTATCTGCTCTTGTCCTGGCTCTCACTTCTTTAGGATATATAACTAGTAATGGGATTACTGGACCAAATGGTATTTCTAATTCCAACTTTTTAAGCAATCACCATACTGCTTTCCACAGTGGATGGATCATTTTACAGTTGCACCAGCAGTGTATGAGAGTCTCAATCTCTCCACATCCTCACCAGCATTTGTTATTTTCTGTCTTGTTGCATTTTGTTATTAGTGCTGTTGTTGTTTTGATTTGCATCTCTCTAATGGCTAATGATCATGAACATTTCTTCATGTGTTTGTTGGCCACCTGAACATCCTCTTTGGTGAAGTATCTATTCATGTCTCCTGTGCATTTTTCAGCTGGATTGTTTGTCTTTTTATTGTTGAGGTGTTGGAGTTTTCTATAAATTTTAGAGATAAGTCCCTTTTCAGATATGTCGTTGCCAAATATATATATATATATATTTTTTCCCCATCTGTAGGTTCTCTTTTGACTCTTTTGGAGAAGTCTTTTGAAGCACATAAAAATTTAATTTTTAGAGGTCCCATTCATCAAGTTTATCTTCTGCTGTTTGTACATTTTGGGTTATGCCTGACAGACTATTTATACCATAAATTAGGGCTCCTAAATTTGCCCCTATTTTTTCCTTGAGGAACTTTATAGTTTTAGGTTTCACATTTAAACCTTTGATCCACCTGGAGTTAGTTTTTATGTATAGTGTGAAGCAGGGTCTCTAGACAATTGTGGAAGTCTGTAACTAATTTCTTATACACTTGCTGTGTTGTTGTTGTTGTTGCTGTTGTTATGTGCCGTCACGTCGTCTCTGACTCATAGTGACCCCTCCTTGGGTTTCTGAGGCAGTATCACTCCAGAAGTAGATTGCCCAACCTTCCTTTCGAGGAGTGGCTGGTGGATTTGAACTGCCAGCCTTCTGGTTAGCAGTCAAGTGCTTTAGGCACTGTGCTACCAGGGCTCCTACACTTGCTCTAGTAATAGTCTACTCTCCATCTAGCAGGCAGAGTGATTCTTTTAAAATGTACATAAGATCATGCCGATTAAGTGCTTTAAATGTTGCTCATAAACCCAGTAGTTAAGGGTTGATCACTGATTATCTGTGTAGAAACCTGGACCAGAAAATTTTAATGGATAAACAGGGATTAAAGTCTCATTCTAATGGATTAGAACTATAAAGGATGGATCGTAAATAGTTGTGAAAGTGTTCATCTTCACTAGTATTCAGAGAAACATACAAGTGTCTATCACTACATGTTAAATTTAAGCTTGGCCTAAATTTAAAAGACTGGAAACACTAAGGATTATTAAAGAAGTACAAGTAGTAGAAATTCCCAACTACTGCTTTTGGAGAAGCCCTGCTGGTGCAAAAGTTAAGTCCTAGGCTGATATTTGAAAGGCTGGTGGTTTGAACCCACCCAGTGGCTCTGTGAAAGAAAACACCTGGTGATCTGCTCTCATAAAGATTACAGCCTATGAAATTATCTACATGCCCATCAACAGGTGAACAGATAAACAAAATGTGATACATATATATAATGGAATTCTACTCAGCCAGTAGGAGAAATGATGCCTTGATCCATGCTACAGTATGGATGGAATTTGAGAAAATTATGTTGAGTGGAATAAGTCAATCACAAAAGGACAGATATTGTATGACTTCACTTACAGAAAAGACAAGAAAAGGCAAATGTACAGAGACCAAAGTTTATTACTGGGTACCAGGGGCAGGATAGAGGGGAAATGGGGGTTAAGGTTGATGGAAAAATCTCATTGATTTAAGGGTAATGTTGCACAGCTGATTATTTTTATTGTGCTAAATTGTACACCTGTAAAAAAGTTGAACTGGCAAAAGTTTATGATAGATATATTTATAACAATGAGCAGAAAAAAAAAAAAAGAGAGTAGCTATTGAGACTGCTTATGTACAGTCAAACACCTCACAAGATTTGGTTCCTTGGTTTGAAGGTTTAGGGTCATGGATCCTGGGAAAATCCCACTTAATTAGTCTAATAATGTGTTCAGTGCTTCTATTCTGCCTTCTAGTTACTTGTGTAGCACCTCAGGTCTCAAAACTTCAAAGGAGCCACTGAAAGCACAAAAATTGGCCTCTATTCATCTTGAGAAAGAGGAAGAATGAGAATCAGGAATAGGAGGAGAATATGAAAGATGCAGTTAATTGCCTCTATGAGCAATGGCTTCCTTGGCTAGAGAACTGGATGGTGCCCAGCTACCATTACTGAATATTTTGGTCAAAAACTCCATAGAAGAGTCCTGATCAAAATGGGAAAATGTAGAACAGAATTTCAAATTCTCATGGATTGCAGGCTTTTGGGAACCATGGAGAGTGGATAAATCCTAAAACTATTGCTCTGAGAGAATCTTTAAACCTTAAACCAAAAATATCCCTGAAGTCTTCTTAAAACAAAACAATAGTTTACCTTAACAAGTAAAAAGATCTGCCTTGAGTGTTATACTCTTCCAAAACCTATCTATATGAAATCAATTGACAACAGCAACTCAGAAGATTAAATTGGAACTTTAGGGGACAGAGAATTTATGTCAATGAAGAAGGAACAACTCCAAAAAGGTGAGTGAGAACGGCTGCATAACTTGAAAAATATAATCAAATGTCCCTAAATTATACAAACAGAAACTGCTGAACTGGTGTATGTTTTACTGGGCATATTCTCAACATCAAGAAATATATAGAGTTTAAAGAAAAAAAAAAAAATCATACCCTAGGAGATCCGAGGGGCAGTTCTGCACCACTATTTCTCAAACTGAAAGAATTGAAGAAAAAATTCAAGCCTCAAGTTGCAATATTCCAAGTTCTACGGGCAAAATATTGAATGATGCAGGAAGCATCGAAAGAAGATGGAAGAATACAGAGTCACTGTACCAAAAAGACTTGGTCAATGTTCATTCATTTCAGGAGGTGCCATATGATCAAGAACTAACTGTATTGAAGGAAGAAGTTGAAGCTGCACTGAAGGAACTGGTGAAGAAGAATGCTCCAGGAATTGATGGAATACCTATTGAGATGTTTCAACAAACCAATACTGCACTGGAGGTGCTTACTTATATGCCAAGAAATTTGGAAGACAGCTCTCTGGCCAACTGACTGGAAGAGAGCCATATGTGTATCCATTCCAAAGAAAGGTGATCCCATAGAGTGTGGAAATTACTGAACAATATCATTAATATCACACCCAAGTAAAATTTTGCTGAAGATAACTTAAAAATGTTGCAGCAGTATAAAGACAGAGAACTTCCAGAAATGTAAGCTGGATTCAGAAGAGGACGTGGAATGAGAGAGATATCACTGCTGATGTCAGAAGGATCTTGGCTGAAAGCAAAGAATACCAGAAAAATGTTTACTTGTATTTTATTGACTATGTAAAAGCATCCAATTGTGTGGATCATAACAAATTATGGATGACATTGAGAAGAATGGGAATTCCAGAACACTTAATTGTGTTCATGAGGAACCTGTACACAGACCAAGAGGCTGTTGTTCGGACACAACAAGGGGATACTGCATGGTTTAAAATCAAGAGGGGAGTGTGTCAGAGTTGTATCCTTTCACCATACTTATTCAATCTGTATGCTGAGCAAATAATCCAAGAAGTTGGATTATATGAAGAACAACATGGCATCAGGATTGGAGGAAGACTCATAAACAACCTGCGTTATGCTGATGACACAACTTTGCTTGCTGAAAGTGAGAATGACTTGAAGTACTTACTGATAAAGACTGAAGACTACAGTCTACAGTATGGGTTACAGCTCAACGTGAAGAAAAGGAAAATCCTCACAACTGGACAATGAGCAGTATCATGATAAATGGAGAAAAGATTGAAGTTGTCAAAGATTTCATATTACTTGGATCCACAATCAACACCAATGGAAGCAGCATTCAGGAAGACATCAGACGATGTATTGCACTAGACAAATCTGCTGCAAAAGACCTCTTTAAAGTGGTCTTTAAAGGCCCTCAATGAGATGGACTGACACAGTGGCTGCAATGATGGGCTCAGAGACAGCCAGCATTGTGAGGCTGGCACAGGACTGGGCAGTGTTTTCATTCTGTTATACATGTTGTCAGTGTCGTCGAGTTGTTTCCAACTCACAGCAACCCTACGCACAGTAGAACAAAACACTACCCGATCCCACACCAGCTCCATGATCCTTGCTATACTTGGCCTATTGTCATAGCCACCGTCTCAATACATCTCGTTGAAGGCCTTCCCCTCTTTCATCGACCTTCCACCTTACCGAGCATGACATCCTTCTCCAGGGAATGGTCCCTTCTGACAACATGACCAAAGTAGGCAAGATGAAGTCTGGCCATTCTCGCCTCTAAGGACCTTTTCGGCTGTACTTCCTCCAGGACAGATCTGTTAGTTCTTTTAGCAGTCCATGGTACTTTCAGCATTCTTCGCCAGCACCACAACTCAAAAGCATCAACTCTTCTTTGG
>NW_006921635.1:5951723-5953676 GCF_000298275.1 Orycteropus afer afer
TGTTTCTCTGCTATTCATAAGGTTTTCCCTGGTCAATTCTTTGAGAAGTGGATGGCCTCCTCCTTCTTCCTAGTCTGTCTCAGTCTGCAAGCCGGGCTGATACCTGTGCATCATGTGCACCCCTCTGGGCTTGAAACACCAGTGGCACAGCCTCAAGACTCACAACAACATGTCACCACAGTAGGACAAACTGACAGACAAGTTTGTCTGCCTTAGCTGTTGGAAACCTCTCCAACCACCCTCAGCTGATCCCTGAGGCTGACTACTCGCTCTATCCCGGTACCCCTGGCCTTTCCTCCCCTTTCTCCCACTTTCCTGCCTTGCCACTTGTGGGGGCATGGCCTGGGTTCCTTCTCCTCACCTGGATCCCTGCAGCTGACTCCTCGCTCTGTCCCAGTCTCCCTGGCCTTTTACTCTTCTTTTTTCCCACTTTCCCGCCTTGCCGCTTTGGGGCGTGGCCTGGGTTCCCTCTCCTCACCTGGATCCCTGTGGCTGACTCCTCCCTGTTGTACACAGGGCAGCTATAAGCAGGAGCCGACTCAATGGTACCTAACAACAACAAATGATTCAGAATTGACTCTATAGCACACAACACCAACACAACAGTGCTTTGGCAAAGTAAACTGGCATGGCATTTGAAAAACAATTTGTCACTTTCCAGTTAAACTGATATGATATCCCTTTCTTCTATGATCTAGCAGTTCTACTTCTAAGCCTATAGAGTAAAAAGTCATGTGCATTTGCACAGAGATTACATGGACAGTACTTTCCATGGCAGCAAGAGTCATTCTATCTCCCAAAGAAATGGACTCATGTTATCTCATGTAATAGAATGGATGGTAAATTGTGATAGATGCACACAGAAAAATACTAATATGTAACAATGGAAAGGAAGGAACCACAAATTCCCACAAGAGATCTTAAAAGAACACAATGCTCCAGACAATGTTCTTTGCTAGTTGAGGTAAACTAGTGCTTGGTTTTCATAATAAAAAATTTTAAAGGAGACAATGGGTGATAAGAGTGGAGGTAGCAGGTATACACACTCTTTCAAAGAGTTTCATTACAGAGCAGAGGTAAGAAATTGGATTGTTTCTGGAGAGGGACAGGAGGTGAAAGGAATGGTTTTGGAAAGGTCAGATAACATATGAGGTGGCTTTAATGAAGAAATTTAAGGCATTTAAGATGTAAAAATGAGGATAGGTAGGAGTGAAGCTATGAGAAATTGAAAGGGAAGAGATCCCAAAGTAAGTAAAGGAAGTGGCCATAGATAGGAAAGAGGATATCCACCCACTATGTTATTGTTAGTTGCTGACTCATGGTGACCACACGTGCAGAGTAGAACTGCTCCACAGAGTTTTCAAGGCTGTAACTTTCAGAACAAGACAAGGCCTAGTTCCAGGATGTCTCTAGGTGGGATTCAATAAATTTTTAGGCTAGTTGTCAAGTGCTTAAACGTCTGCACCATCCAGGGGCTCCTTCATCCCCTATAAGAAGGAAATAGAGATAGAAATGGATTCATCCAGGGGCTGCATGTGGGACTTCTCCTTTAATTGATTCTATTTTCCACAGCAAAATATGAGGCAGGAAGAAATCAGGAGAAGGTACTGACCAGTGAAAGTATTAATAAGTCAACTGTAGGATCATAACTGTGGGATTAATCAGCAGTTTTTATGAAAATATTCTTAGTTGTTTGAGGAAGGCATGACACAATAACAAACAATTAACATGCAGCAAATGTGGCAATGATCAGCATCTATACCCACAAGTCATTTAATCATTCAGTGAATAATTTTTCTTCATCTACAAAAGGACAAGCACTCTTCTAGGGCTGGGGATGTACAGATGAAGAAAGAAAAGTAGCCACTAAAACCACAGAGGTTATATTCTAACATGTTATATGTCTAACAAGGTAGACATTTAGGATATTTGGTTTTCAACAGACATAATTTT
>NW_006921635.1:5955321-5957671 GCF_000298275.1 Orycteropus afer afer
GTCAGTGAGACCATCCAGGGAGTGATGGACATCATTGCTCTGGCCAACAGCTTCACTAAGGGAATAAACACAGAGGTGGTGCTGGCTGGGATGGAGATCTGGACCAAGGGGGACCTGATAGAGGTCCCGGTGGACTTGCAAGTTGCGCTCAGGAATTTCAACCGCTGGAGACAGCAGAAGCTCTTCCAGCGTGTGAAGCATGATGTTGCCCACATGATTGTCGGGCATCATCCTGGACAGAACATGGGACGGGCATTTCTCAACGGTGCCTGTTCCAGTGATTTTGCAGCAGCTGTTGAATCCTTCCATCACGAGGATGTCCTCCTGTTTGCAGCACTCATGGTCCACGAGCTGGGGCACAACTTGGGTATTGAGCACGACCATTCAGCCTGCATTTGTAAAGATAAGTACTTTTGCCTCATGCATGAAAATATCACAAAAGAAAGCGGTTTCAGCAACTGTAGCTCTAACTTCTTTTACCAGTTCCTCCATGATCGCAAAGGGGAGTGTCTATTTAATAAGCCAGGGCACAAAGGTCGCATGCGTAGGGATGCCACCTGTGGAAATGGGGTGGTGGAAGACCCAGAGCAATGTGACTGTGGTCCTGTCTGTCAGAGTCACCCATGCTGTGACCCAACATGTAATCTGAAGCCAGGTACACAGTGCAGTCAAGGACTCTGCTGCTCTGCCTGCAAATTTAAAGCAAAGGGAATTGTGTGCCGTCGTGTTACAGGAGAGTGTGACCTCCCAGAGTATTGTCTTGGTGACTCTGGAGAATGTCCTGCAGACAGGTACAAGCAAAATGGCACAACTTGTGAAAGAGTGAACTATTGTCTTGGGGGTCAATGTAAGAATCCTGATCATCAATGCATGGATATTTTTGGGCACGAAGCAAGGTCTGCCCCAGAAGACTGTTATACTTCAATGAATAGCAAAGGCGACCGGTTTGGAAACTGTGGCCATCCTACTAGCTCTAACCCAAATTATGTTCAATGTACAAATGAAAATGTATTCTGTGGGAAAATTGTATGTACAAATATTGAATACTTACCATCAATCAAACCCCAACACACAGTGATCCAGATCTCTCATGAAGATAACTGGTGCTTTGGCATGGATGCCTATAATGGTACTGACATCCCTGATGCTGGAGATGTACAGCCTGGGACTTACTGTGCCCCAAACAAAGTCTGTATGGATAACTCCTGCACCGATTACTCTGTGCTCAACTATGACTGTGATCCAGCTGTAATGTGTAATGGGAGAGGAGTGTGCAACAATTTAAAACACTGCCATTGTGAGGCTGGCTTTGCCCCTCCTGACTGCAGAGAACCAGGCCCTGGGGGCAGTGAGGACAGTGGTCCTCCTGGCAAGGAACAACAAGATCATCCAGGACAAGGTGGAAGTGATAACTCTGTTAATCTGCAACAGAAACCCATCCTAGACGTGCTAATAGTATTACTTCCTGTACTTCTTCTCTTGATATTAGCATGTCTAATTACTTATTGCGTCTGTGTGTGTTTACGTAAGTCACGTGCTGCACCAGCAGAGACCAAAGAAAAGGTTCCAGAGGAGGTTTCACCAGTAGCAGCCCCAGAAGAAGAGGCCGCAGAAGAAGAGGCCGCAGATGAAGAGGCCCCAGAAGAAGAGGAAGGTGGTGAAGAGGAAGGTGGTGAAGAAGAAGGTGGTGAAGAGGAAGGTAGTGAAGAGGAAGGTGGTGAAGAAAAGGAAGAACCAGAGTCAGAAGATGAGTAATAGGAGAATGAAGCCAAATATAACAAACATCTTAAGCCCTGGGTGGGATTGAGAGGCTCAGTGAAGCAAAGGTTAAGTGGGAATGGAAGGCTCCACTGACTGATGAGGACAGTCAATAGAAATAACTTCTTTGGGAACAGGGATTTCCCCCTACTTTCTTTATTTGATTTAGTAATTATTTACTAAAAGGAATAAATATATTAAATATTTTACTACTTTGCTTTCTTGATTTCATGAAAGAATTTCATTTGAATAATTTAAATGCATTTTGACAGCAATGTCCTTGTCTCCAAAAGGTCAACTTGTGATTCACCAGAAAATGTTTTCTAGGACATGCTATCTTTCATCTAATTACATACAGTTCTATCTGCATCTGCATTTACTCCTGTTACTGGGATTTCCACCTCAAATAACTACCACCTTTTATGTTAGCCCAGTTGTTTATATAATTGGTTGTTTTAAATTGTCCTATAAATATGCATTCATGAAATGAGAAAAATGTTTTTAAATCAGAAGTAAATAAAAGCCTATTTCAGATGAGGCATACCTCCAGGCTAAGTCTGCTTTTGTTCTGGGATTCGGTGGGAAGAACTAC
>NW_006921635.1:5959256-5960258 GCF_000298275.1 Orycteropus afer afer
AAGACTGCTGGCTGTGAGAGACTGAGTGCATTTCTGAACTTGACTTGTAGCCTGTTGCTTCCCTAATAAACCTCATAATCTGTGAGTTCTGTGTGGCCACTGCAGCAAATTATTGAACCCAGCAGGGAGGTGGTGGGTGCTAAGGGAAGAACAGTTGGTGTCACAGTTGGTGAAAGGACTGGAGGGAGGCAGCATGTCTGGCCTCACAGTGACAGGCCTTGGCCTACTGATGGTGATTCTGTCTTCCTCTTGTGACGTTAGAGGAGGTCAGAAGATGTGGTCTCCCTGCCCCTTTGGCAGATGGCAACAATCCTAAGATCAGCAGGCAATACGTCAGGCCATTGGTTCAAGTCCAAAGAACAAGAAGTCAAATGATGATGAACCAAGTATAGGACATAGGTCCAGCCAAAAGCCAGAAAGCTTTGCCAGAATGTCCATATATATGTTAGAAGTAGGCCATATCTCCAAGGAAACTCCCTTTCAATTGACTGGCTGCTCAGAGCAGATCTCATCATATGATAATTACATTATATCAGATCTCATCATAGGGGATGACTATGTCATAACTACCAAACCACCGAGAATCATGGCCCAGCCAAGTTGATATAAACCTTAACCATTGCAATGACTTACAATCAGAAGGAACTTTTCCATTACAGGTAACAGGACTTTTTAGGTGGCAATTTCTTTGTGAAGAGAGCACAAAGGAAGTATATGAACATAACTCATTCTGTGCCATACATTGTGCTAAGCTTTATACTCACTGTCTTAATTTATTCCTCCAAACCACTCTATCAGATCTTCATCTTGTACATGAAGAAACAGAAGCCAAAGAGATGATAAAAGTAGTGTGGAACTAGTAGAAGTACACCTGGGGTGCTTTCCCAGGTATGACTGAATCCACATTCCCCACTGCTTCTATAAGCCTTTTAATTAAGTACAAAAAAAGAAAAAGTGAGATAGAAGACACTCAGTACAACCTCAGTTACACAGAACATGGTT
>NW_006921635.1:5981328-5982456 GCF_000298275.1 Orycteropus afer afer
TAATTCTCAATGGCAATGGAGAGAGACTGAAAGCATTCCCCTCACGACAGGGAACCACAAAAGGATGCCATCTATCACCACTCCTATTCAACATTATTTGGAAGGCCCAGCTAAGGCAATAATGCATGAAAGAGAAATAAAAAGCATCCAAATTGGCAAAGAAGCACAACTATCACTATTTGCAGATGATATGATCATATACATAGAAAAACCAGAGACTCAGCAAGAAAACTACTGGAACTAATTGAACTATTCAGCAAAGTCGCAGTATACAGGATCAACACACAAAAATCAGTTGGATTCCTTACATCAACAAAGAGATTTCTGAAAAGGAAATAAGGAAAGCAGTATCATTTATAATAGCTACCAAAAAGATAAAATACTTAGGAATAAATCTTAACAGGGACACAAAAGACCTATACAAAGAAAACTACAAGACACTACTATAAGAAACTGTAAGAGATCTACATAGATGGAAGAATATAGCATGCTCATGGATAGAAGACTGACCAATGTGAAAATGTCAATACTACCCAAAGCAATCTACAGATTCAATGCAATCCTGATCCACATTCCATCAGCATTCTTAAAGGACACAGAAAAAACAATCACTAATGCTATATAAGTTGGAATCAACTCAAAGGCAGTGAGTTTGTTTTTCGTGGACCGTTATACGGAAAGCAAAGAGCCCTCTGAGAAGCAAAGCACTACCAAAGAAAAATAACAAAACAGGAGGTCTCACACTCCATGATCTCAAAACCTACTATACAGCCATGGTTGTCAAACGGCCTGGTATTGGTACAATGACAGACACATAGACCAATGGAAAAGAATTGAGAATCTAGAAATAGAGCCACCCATCTATGGACAGCTGATCTTTGGCAAAAGGCTGAAACACATTAAATGGGGAAGAGATAGGCTCTTTAACAAATGGTGTTGATAACACTGGATATCCATTTGCAAAAAAAGTGAAACAAGATCCATACCTCACACAATACACAAAAACGAACTCAAGGTGGATCAAAGACCTAAATGTAAAACCTAGAACTATAAAGTTCATCAAAGAATAGAGGCAAACACAGGGGCCCTAATTAATGGCATAAACAAACTATCAAACATAACAAAAAA
>NW_006921635.1:5983290-5993783 GCF_000298275.1 Orycteropus afer afer
AAAGTGTTCTATGGTTTTCTCTGTGCTTTCCTCAATTTTGTCAGTGTTTTTCTTGATCTGTCTCTCAATCCTTTGAAGGTACCTAAATACAATTCTTTTAAATTTCTTATCAGGGAGTTCCAATGCTGCTTCTTCCTCAGGGATGTGTTCTGAGGCTGTATCCTGCTCCCTTGTTTCTCCTGCTTTATCTTGCTTCTTTATGTGGACTGTGATGCTCTGTTGTCTCTGAGGCATTGTGACTTTTTGTGTTTATATTTAATTGGTGATTGTATGTTGGAGTGACTTACCTAAGATTTTCATTTTCTTTGGATGCTATCTACATAAGCAGAGTACTGTGTTCCTCTATTCACCAGGTGGCAGCACTTATGCACTCACCACCTGTCTCCTTTCCCATTGTCAGGCTCCCATATGTCTCTACCATCCTTGGCAAACAGAGCCTATTCTTAGGTCCCTGGAATCTGAATCTAAAGATTAATTCTTATGCACATGAAAAGATTTCTCCAAAAGAATGAAGAGAACCTACAGATTGGGAAAAGATATTTGGCAAAAATATATCCAATAAGGGACTTATCCCTAAAATACAGAGAAAACTTCAATACCTCAATGTCAAAAAAACAAACAATCCAATTAGAAAATGGGCAGAGGCCATGAACAGACACTTCACCAAAGAAGACATTCAGGCAGCCAACTAACACATGAAGAAATACTTGTGATCATGAGCCATTAACTCACTGCCATCACGTCAGATCCAACTCATAGGGACCCCTCCTTGGGTTTCTCAGGCGATATCTCTAAGGAAGTAGATTGCCCCATCTTCCTCCTGAGGAGTGACTGGTGGGTTTAAACTGCCAGCCTTCTGGTTAGCAGTCAAATGCCTTAGGCACTGTGTTAGACTGGGTTCTCTAGAGAAACAAAAACCAGCAAAGCTTATATATATATAAAGAGAGAGAGAAATTTATCTTAGGAAAATGGCTCACAACGTATAGAAGCCAGCAAGTCCAAAGTCCCTGGAGCAAACGTCAGGCTGGAGGCTTTTCTTAGCTTCTGCAACCATAGGGGGCTGAGAAGCTCAAGGCTGGTAAGCAGTACACCGGCTGTTGACTCCAACGAATGATGAATCCAAGATCTCCAGGCTGAACGGTGAAGTGCTCACTCACGGAAAGTTGTAGGCAGCACACAAGAATCCCGATCCAAAGAAGAATGTCTCTCTTCCCAGGATATCCTGGAAGCAGGCCACACCCTAAGGAAACTCCCCTTGAGCAGATTGGCCACTCAGAACACAGTCATCCGATCCCATCATGGGAACAACCACATAGAACTGGGGTCTAGCCAAGTTGACACACAGCTCCAACTATCACAGGCACTATGCTACCAGAACTCCTCATTAGCCATTAGAGAGATGCAAATCAAAACAACAATGAGATACCATCTTGCCCCAGCAATAATAGCAAAATTTAACAATACAGAAAACAACAAATGCTGGTGAGGTTATGAAGAGATTGGAACTCTCATACACTGCTGGTGGCACCACTATGCAAGCACTGTGGAAAACGGTATGGTGCTTACTTAAAAAGTTGGAAGCAGAAATACCATTTAATCCAGCAATCCCACTGCTACGTAATTATCCTAAAGAAGTGAGAGCTAGAACACGATAGATACGCGCAACACTATTCACAATAGAAAAGAGATAGAAAAAACCTAAGTGCCCATTAATAAATGAATGGATAACCAATCTATGGTACATACACACAATGGAATATTATGCAACATTAATGAAGAATCTGCAAAACATTTCATAACATGGATGAACTTGAAGGACATTACAACAAGCAAAATACTTCAATCACAGAAGGACAAATACTGTGAGTCCATACTATGAAAAATCAAGGAAAGGTTTATATAGGGAAGGAAAATTTCTTTGTTGGTTACCAGGAATGGGAGGGGAAGGGAGGGAAAATTGCTAGCTGGGTAAGACATAGTGATTTAGGTGAAGGGAAAGGCAATATACCAAAAGCAGGTGACCAGCACAGTATCACTAAGAAAAAGGAAGACATAGAGAGGTGTACAAGAGGTGGAGACATAAAAGGTGAATACACAATATTGTATCATCAGTAATAACAAACATGACTCTATGAGTGGACACACAGGTAGACAAGCAAGATAATCAGGTATGGCTAGGCAAATGGGAACATACCCATGTTCTATATATAGTCATGGGTATATGATATTTCTATATACGTATTTGTACATGCTATATAAGTGTCCATACATATAATAGAGCTAACAGAGGGCAAAGTTATGATAACAAGTTAGCCACAACCAAACACCTTAAGGGATTGATTCATTGGGTCTACAGGCTTGGGACCATGGTCATGGGGACATCAAGCATAAATGGCGTAACTTACGTCCGCAAAAACATTGTTCTACATCCTACGTTGGTGAATACACAATTGGAGTCTTAGCATCTTGTGAGTGGCCATCTAGGATTAACTATTGGCCTCTTCTCATCTGGAGCAAACAAGAATGAAGAAAATCAAAACACATGAGAACAATTAGTGCAAGGGACTAGTGGACCATGGGAACCTACATGATCCTGAGACCAGAACTAGACGGTGCCTTGCTACCACTGCCAACCACTTGGAAAGGGATCAAAATTGGAGATCCTGGATAGAGTGGGAGAAAAAAGTGGAACAACATACAAAACTATGTTAAAAAAAAAAAAAAAAAAAACCAAGCTTACTGGTCTGACAGAGATAGAGAGTGAAACCCCTGAGAGTATGGCAAATAGTCACCCTTCAGGCCTGGAAGTGAACTCACTCCCGTGGCTTAACCTTCAACAGAGCAACAGAAAGGGTTACAAGGTGAATAATTATACCAGGGAGGTGCGCTCCTTAGAATAATCAGCCGTGGGAGGTCAGAAGGGCAGCATTTGCATGAGGTGAAAGCTCAGAAGGCAGAAAGGAATAGGAAAGAAGGACACAGGGAAAAGATAACCACAGGCAGGAAGTGGGAAGAGAGCTGTTAACATTGTAGGGATTGCAATCAACGTCATGAAACAAAATGTGTATGAACTGTTGAATGGAAAATGAATTTGCTCTATAAACTTTTACCCAAATCATAATAAAAAGTTAAAAGAAAAAAAAAATAGATCTTTACTATAAACTATGGACGTTAGTTAATAGTGTGTCAATATTGGTTCATCAACTTTAGCAAATGGACTATACTAATGTAAGATGTTCATAACAGGAGAAACTGTGGGCCAAGGGGCATAGGAAAAAATAAAGAATACTTTGTACTTTCTGCTCAATTTTTCTGTAAACTGAAACTACTGTAATAAAAAAAAAGTTTATTAATTTAAAAAAAGCATATCAGAATAAAAATGTTAAATTTCCCTTCTTAAAAGACTGTAAGATGGGATGCTGGATGTGTATGTGTGTTTCTAAGGGGGACATTTCTCTAAAAGAACCAAATAAATCACAATGCCTCTGTCAGAGATGTATAGTTAAGATTATACTTGGCATATTGTAGAGGTCTATCTTGGCCCTAGGTGTGGGTATGTCTGAGAGAAGAGTTATTCTCTAGACTCTGAACTTGGTTCCTCAGATTCCTAAGGACCTAACCACTTTTCCTTGTGTTGCTACTCATGTATTCCAGGAAAGGCCCACTGATACTTCCAGGACTCGCTATTCCTTTTGAAGCTAATCCTTGGTCTCTCATATTTATCATCCCTTAACTGCTGGCCCCCATCCTAATGGGCAAATATCATTCATAGGATAGGGATGTGCCTATACCTGAGATACAGAGGGAATTTTAGAGTAAGGTTCGGGATTGACCACTTTAAATAAGGTAAATGGTCATCCAGAGGAGGTTCTCAGGACAACAAAGTGGTTAATTAGGTCGCATACAAGGTTTGGGGTCTGAAACGGGCTGTGTGGTATGGAGTAGGAATGATGTAAGAGGCACAAAGCAGCAGAGCCCTGGGTTCTGCCAAGAGATATCCACAACCCCCTGCACTGGAACCTTTAGTTTAAATGACTCATAGGAGTAACGGATACCAGGAGGGGTGGGGGAAGGGTGTTCCACAGCGACTGGGGCTGAGGGAAGAAGGATAAAGTTTTTTGTTTTCTCGGGGCCTCATCCTGGTTCAGAGTACTGGCGGGAGCTCTGCAAGCTTCCTCTCCTTGGTATACTCCTCTATGAAAACAGCAGCAACTCAGCTAAGAAACACTGAAACTGTTGTCTGATGAAGGTTACGGAGTAAGACTATTCCTGAAGGGACAGAGCACAGCAGGAACAGGAAGAGACATGATCAAAAGGCAAGTGTCATCATGTAATACTCAGTGATGGGAGCAGCTATCCTTCTGGCAGGCAGCATAGCTTTGTCCAAACAACTGTTGCTGAAAAAGATCTGGTTCCTAGGAAAGACTATTGAGAGAGAGAGGTCCAGGATCATGAGCTGTTTCACTTGGGCCATTACAATGACATCACCAGTTAGGTACTTTGCCTCCTTCCTGACCCCTCTCCTATGAAATCAAGTGGTCATGGGTAAGGTTTGGAATGATTTTTCATCTAGGAGTCACCAAATGGGGTATCTGAAAATGGGCCCTTTCCTTCTCAGGCTGCATATCATCACGTTGCTGTTAGGGCCTTTTCTTCAAGGGATACATTGCAAGCAGGAATCTCTTTATCGTGAAATAATCATCCCTAGGAACCTGATGATGTTCAGAAGACTGGAAGGAAAAGCAGAAAAGGTATCTTACGTCCTACTGATAAGAGGAAAACGGCATATTATTAACCTGAAGCAGAAGAGAGGATTGTTTGTCAAGAACTTCCCTGTTTATACCCATCAAAATGGGAGACGAGGCTTGGACATGCCTTTTATACAGGATGACTGCTACTATGATGGGCACTCAGAGGGTGACAAAGATTCTCTCGTGACTATCAGCACTTGTTCTGGACTGAGGGGACTCCTGACCTTACATGGCAATGTCCTTGGCATCAAGCCTATACATACCTCAAACCATTTTGAACATATGCTTTACAGCATATCTCTCAGATCAGAGGAGTCCTGTGCCGTCAGCGGAGAGGAACAGGAAGAGCCCTTAACCAATTCACAGTTTCAGAGAGGACCAGAACCCTCCTCAGTGCCTACGCCTTCTATGTGGTCCCACCCCAAGTATGTGGAAATGTTTATTGTGGTTGACAATAAGCGGTTCCAAATGTGGAATAATAATGTGACCAAGACAACGCAGATGGTAATGGATATCCATGCTCTGGTCAACAGGTTCATGAGGGAACTAAATGTGAAAGTAGTACTTACTGGGTTAGAGATCTGGACAGAGAGAAACCTAGTGCAAATCTCCCTGAATCTGCAGGAAATGCTTCAAAATTTTAACCAATGGAGAGACTTGCATCTTTTAAGAAGGGTGAAGCATGATGTTGCGCACATGATTATTGGCCAAAGTCTTGGAAAGTACCAGGGCCAGGCATTTCTCAGTGGTATCTGCACTGATAAGAATGCAACCAGTGTTGAATCTTTTTCTCATGAAGATATACCCCATCTGGCAGCTCTCATGGCTCATGAGCTTGGCCACAACCTGGGTATGAAGCATGACCATGTGGCCTGCAGATGCCATGGCCAAAATCTCTGTACTATGCATGAATTTATCACTGTAGATAAGGGCTTCAGCAACTGCAGCTTCCACTACTTCTACCAGCTGTTGCATAAGCATAGAGGGGACTGCCTTTTCAATAAGCCTGAGCTCCAGAGCTCCTTTGGAAAGTCATATTGTGGGAACAAGATAGTGGATCAAGGAGAAGAATGTGATTGTGGCAGTGTCCTTGATTGTCAAAAGGATCACTGCTGTCTGCCTTCATGCCAGCTAAAGAAGGGCTCAGATTGTGCGTTTGGATCCTGCTGCAAAAACTGCAAATTTCTAAAGGCAACCACACCCTGCCGACCCAGCGTGGATGAGTGTGATCTCCCAGAGTACTGTAATGGCACCTCCAAGTGGTGCCAGGCAGATACCTACAAGCAAGATGGTACTCCTTGCAAAGAACAAGGTTACTGTTACCAGGGACAATGCAGAAGCCTGGAGAATCAGTGTGTTAAAATCTTTGGACAGGGCACTAGGGTGGCTCAGGAAAATTGCTATCATTACATGAATACCAAGGGGGACAGGTTTGGGAACTGTGGCAGTGACTATAAAGGCATGTTTAAGGTCTTCCACAAGTGCAAGGCCAAAGATGTAAAATGTGGGAGGCTACTATGTGAAAACATCCAAATGCTCCCACACATTGAAAAACATCACACACTTATCCAGTTCCCCATGCAGGACATGTGGTGTTGGGGTGCAGAGTTTTTTGAAGCCACAGACAAGGCTGATGAGGGGGAGGTGAAGGATGGTACTCCATGTGGTCCACAGAAGATCTGTATCAATCGAACCTGCTTAGATACCACTGTTCTCCACCATGACTGCAACCTGGAAAAGTGTCATGGAAGGGGTGTTTGCAACAATTTGAAGACCTGCCACTGTGCCTATGGATATGCCCCTCCAACATGTGAATCTGAAGGCTATGGGGGCAGTTTGAACAGTGGCCCAGCTCCACGTGTCTCCTCTGACTCTCAGTATGGCAAAATGCTGAATTTTCTAATCTGGGTCTTGCCTATCTTTTTATTACTCCTCATTTCTACTCTCTTTTTGTTTGCCTACATCCATAAAAGATCTAAGACCAGTGTCAACGTAAAAAATTCATCAGAGCAGCAAGATGAACAAACATGACAAACATTTGTTAATTATCTTCATTCTGATAATAAAGCCCAATATAAAATGATACTAAAGGTACCATTTAAGAGTTGGACTGTTTTTTTTTTTTTTTGTCCCATCTGTTTTTATATATGTTTAATGTTTTTAAGTTTCTAAATTTAAAGACACTCCCTAGGTGAGACATTCTTTCTTGGTCTGTGCTATATAGAAATCAGGTCTCCAGAGCCCTGGGTCAATGAGAGGCCTCAAGATGTGGTCTTGACATGGTAAGGGGCCATGTTAGGGCTGAGTTCCACGGCCTAAAACCTAAAGATTTATTACTGAGCTCCCTAACATTTCTAAAGAGAGCTACTATGGAACTTAGTTTCTGGTCTTTGGAGCTCAACTTCCAGAGTATCCCATTTTAGCCTTCCATTATAATGCTGTCCCATTTTTTCTAACCTTAAGGATTCTGCTTTGGAAAGACTAAAGTAAGTCATCAGGAGCTCTGGTAGCGTGGTGCCTAAGGCACTTGACTGCTAACCAGAAGGCTGGCAGTTCAAACCCAACAGCCACTGCTCGGAAGGAAGATGGGGCAATCTATTTCAGTAATGATACTGCCTTGGAAACCCAAGGAGGGGTCGCTATGAGTCGGGTCCGACTTGACAGCACATAACAACAACAACATAGGTTGAAGGGGAGCTCTGGTAGTATAGTGCCTAAGGCACTTGACTGCTAACCAGAAGGCTGGCAGTTCAAACCCACCAGCCACTCCTCGGAAGGAAGGTTGGGCAATCTACTTCCGTAGTGACACCACCTCAGAAACCCAAGGAGGGGTCGCTATGAGTCGGATCTGACTCGATGGTGCATAACAACAACAACAAAATTAGGTTGAAGGAGCTCTGGCAGCACAGTGCTTAAGGCACTTGACTGCTAACCAGAAGGCTGGCAGTTCAAACCCACCAGCCACTCCTCAAAAGGAAGGCTGGACCATCTACTTCTGTAGTGATACCACCTCAGAAACCTAAGGAAGGGTTGCTATGAGTCAGGTCTGATTCAAGAGCACATAACAACAACAACATTTGGTTGAACGATGTAAAACTGTATTAGTCCATGCTGGCCTACAAAATTGAAAGTTCATATGGTTGAACCGGGAAATTAACCACATCCAGGCAGTATGAAACAGACCTCAGACTGCTATTTGTAATTTAGAGTTGAGAGCTATTGATCCCTAGAGTTTCTAATCTTTTACTGCTGATTTCTGTTAAATTTCATTATTCTCTGTAACTTTAAAAGGTTAACCTTAATTTTCTAGAGCAGAAGATACCTATTGTTCAGGTCCTAAAACAATGAACATGTGAGAAACTAGGATATAGTGTCTCTGAGGAGCCCACTGCCACTTTTTTTGATAACTGTTGTCCTTGCTTCTTAGAGTTACCAAAACTCTTTAAAGAACAGAAACCCAGGACTTTCAATGGCCAACCTCAGAGAGACTAATAGCAACACTAAGACCTGAGAAGGGTGCTGAATGTCTCCCTCCTCACCACTTCCCCTGCAACCACAGAGAGCTTGAAAATGACACATATGAAAAATTACCTTGAATTTATTTTTTCTAGACGATATTTAAAAATCTAATATTGTTGAGGTAACATGAGTCTATCTATTAGATGGAAGGTGGCTTCATCTCTCTTAACAGAGAAGAATTTAAGGACTACTAGTGAACCTGGGAACAGCTAGAGAGAGAATCTCCAATAGATTGGCTAGAATAGCCAATTCACTCAGAATAGCTACTAACCATGGCACTATATTCCCTTCCAGTTCCACAGTTTAGGGTATGGTCATAAAAGACTTAAGACATCTTTCTCCACCATTCTTTCCAATCCGTTTGTGTGGAATAACTCTAGTTGTTGCACATTCAGTATAATAGTTTCAAAGAATAGTGGAGGTGTTGGTAGCACAAGCAAGGGTAGACTCCAATGGTTCTAACCCTCTGCTATAGAATCTCTTCTGTGAGCACAGTAATGGTGTCTGGGTGTCTGCATCACGCCGAACCTCTTGCTTTAGTTGGTGGAACTTGTGCTGTGTCCAGCCATACACTCCACAGTTGAGCAGCCCCTGGGATGCTGCTGTTAAAGCCTGGAGGAGATGAAGGGGTGATGGAGACCATCCTTCAGGTTTTCAGAGTCCCAAGGAACAGTCCCCACTCCCCATATTTACAAAGCATTGTTATATTTCCTCTATCTCAGACATCTTGATCAAGCGACAGTCTTTCATATATTTCTAGCTCTTCCTGAACTCACTCTTCACACTCTTTGTCATGGATGACTGACAGTTGGTCATATTTCTTACAATACACATTTCTCATTTATTGACATGGTTAGGTTGAAAAGACCAGGTTATTATGTGAAAATCAGTGTTATGTGAAAATGGAAAACGACCACATAAAATCATAAAACAGGCAATGGCTACATCATTACACGACTGCCAAATTATATCATTATATAACTGCCAAACCACTGAGAATCATGATCCAGCCAAGTTGACACATAACCTTAACCATCACAGCCAGCATTACTCTTACCTCATACCTCAGCATTCAGAACTGCCAGACATAGGTCATTAATGCACAAAATAGTTGGACAGTAGATTTTTTACTACTGTTGTGAATGCGAAATGTCAGACAACAAGATAGCTGATAAGTGAGGAATAGGTCTATGTATGTATGGACAATAAAGTGGCTTTAATGCCCCCTCCTTACTGCCCCATATTCCAGCTTAAGTTTGAGAAAACCATCCTATCAGCACAGTCAGCCCCAAAACCCATAAATCTGATAAAGGAAGAAAAGAAAATCATTCCATTTTCCCCATTCTATAGCTAACTTGTCCCATTAATTTCACCCTGGGTAAGGAAGAATCATGTCACTAGTATTTCATAATAACATAGCTTAGTAGGTCCTTGTTTTTTGCTGCCCATACCTTAAAAACATACCAATGAAATAAAGCTGACCAGATACACAGAAGTCTGGAATTCATGACATTACTTTGACAAAAGTATCTGGAAGGACAATTTCACATTTTTTCCAGACAGTATAAATATTTTCTGCTTAATGTATTAATGCAGAAATAAATACCCTGAGAAAAATAACTTGCATACTGAGTGAAAGAAGCATAAGAGAACAGGATAAGAATGTGTAAAAACAGAGATGCTAGATGCTGAAGGTGTTACCTGGAGAACATAGAGAGCCATGTGAAGCTTGGTGTCCTGTGAGTTGCTCAGCTTTATGACCATCAGAATGACAGCTAGGATAAACAAAGGATGAATCTTGTTGTCAGCCCCGGTTGCCCAAAACATACAATTCCCTAGTACACATGTCTAAACACTATTGTGGAATTACAGGCAATACACCAGCAGTGATATTAACCAGTATATAAGCCACTGGCATTGGCTTCAATTTTTATTTCTTATTAAACTGCTGAGAGCTCTGGCAGCTTAGTGCCTAAGGCACCTGACTGCCAACTCCTCGGAAGGAAGATGGGATAATCTACTTCCGTAGTGATACTACTGCCTTGGAAACCCAAGGAGGGTCGCCATGAGTCGGGTTCGACTCAAGAGCACATAACAAGAACAACAACACTTATTAAACTGCTAGCGTGGTAATGGGAGCTCTGGTAGCATAGTGGCTAAGGCACTTGACTGCTAACCAGAAGGTTGGTGGTTCAAACCCACCAGCCACTCCTCGGAAGGAAG
>NW_006921635.1:5993883-6007315 GCF_000298275.1 Orycteropus afer afer
CCAGCCACTCCTCGGAAGGAAGGTTGGGCAATCCTACTTCCGTAGTGATACTGCCTCGGAAACCCAAGGAGGGGTCGCTATGAGTCAGGGCTGACTCGACAGCACATAACAACAACAACAACAACAAGTGTGGTAATGGTGGCAAGACATAGTATAGGAAGATAATAATTTACATTTCTTAGCATTTTAGAGATTTCATAAACATGAAACAATCAGATTCCCATTACAACCTAATGTACGTAAGGGCAGGCATTAAAATATCTGGGTTTTGCAGGATATTTTTCCTCTCATCTATCAGGTTGCATCTCATATCTAAATTATCTTGATCTAGTGAAATAAAAATAAGGAGAAAATGGACAATACGAGTGGAGTCAATGTAAAGTTTACAAGCTGGACAGGAATCTGTAGTCATCCTTCTTGGTAAGACTATTTTGCCTGGCCAGAACCCAATGGCTAACCTCTTCTTTGCATAGCTCTTCCCAATAAGATACTCACCTGGGCCCCAGCAGCAAAAGAAGGCCACTGGGTAGAAACGCACTCTCTGTTCCAGAATGTGAATCACTGCCCACTGTTCACTCCCCAGAAAGCCAGTCGATTTCACAAACCTCTTATACAGTGTCTGTGCTTGAATGAGTAAGACCTAGATGTGGGTGTAGGAGACAGCAGTTTGCCTCAGGCTTGATAAAATGTCCAAGGCCTATTTTGCTATCATTTTAGTGAGATTAATCTCTTAGAAACAGTCATTATCTCTTCTTCACCATCTGAGATCAGACCTTTGCTGAGAGGAAATTATATTCAGAGAGAACTTTTAGTTGGCCAGGGAAATGGACAGATATTAACCAACCTTATGGTTAACAACTTCAATCAATACATGAACTTATTTACATCAAACCTCAGACTCCCCTCACCAAAGATAAATGAGATGAATTGTGATATTTCACATGGGAAGTGAAAACTAAGATCTAACAAGATCCTCTTTTAAGATACTTTATTAGAGATGTGTTAGAAAGAGTTCTATACTTAATACCATTAAAATTAATACTTTAGCATCATGGCTGAATTTAAATTCTCAGTTCTGAGTTTAAAAAAAAAAAAAGTTTTAAAAGTCTCTTCTTGCCCATAGACGGCAAATAAATTGTTTTATCCTCTCATGCAGAGGCTATCTCAATAAAACCTAGCTAATGAAAGAAATATAAATCAGTTCAGAAGTCTACTTTATGTGTGAAGGGGGCAGGGTAATAATTTCTGTAACATCTCAGGCCAAATCGGAATCCCTTTCGTAATAATCCAGATCTGCTGTCTAAAATAAGAACCAAATTACATAGTTAATTAAGCTCAGTGTAGTGTAGTCAATTACATAGTGTGGCTTTTCTATCCCTACATCTTTACAAACTGTGGTAGAATCCACCATGAGCAAGCGCGTAGCTCCTGATTGCTTAAGTTATCCACCTGGGGTATTTCTGTTGCACTAGCATGAAGCAATCTTCTGGGAAGTTTGCTCTCTCTCAGGTGTATAGAATTCTGATGTTGGGATTGGTTAGTAGTCACTCTGCCAGGCTCAAAAGGAGCCCTTCTAGAGGCAGAAGAAGTCTCTCTGACTGCTGGCTGAGAAAGACATGCTGCTGAGAGACACATGCTTCTGAGAGACATGAGAGACACACGCTGCTGAGAGAGAGATGCGAAAGACATGTGCTGCTGAGAGAGACCTCAAAAGACACGTGCTGCTAAGAGACACTGAGAGAGACCGTCAGCTGAGAGACAGCAGGCTGAGAGAGACTGAGCGCATTTCTGAACTTGAGTTGCATCCTGTTGCTTCCCTAATAAACCCCATAATCTGTGAGTTCTGTGTGGCCACTGCAGTGAATAACTAAACCCAGCAGAGAGGTGGTGGGTGCTGTGGGGGTTGGTGAAAGGGCTGGAAGGAGGCAGCATGTCTGGCCTCACAGAGATAGGCCTTGGGCTACGGCGATTCTGTCTTCCTCTTGTGGGGATAGAGGAGGTCAGAAGATGCAGCCTCCCTGTCCCTTTGGCACTCAGGTTTATAATTTCCTTTTCCCCCAGAAATAAGAATTGAAAGGAGGCTTGATCTCACTTAACAATATTTATGCAGTAAATTCTACTGTATCTCTCAGTAGAATCAGTTCACCAGCTGTTGATTTAAAAAGAACATACACTCCTAATTCTGAATGCTCAATGAGATCTGAACTATTAGGAAGCAAACAGGAATCTCATGGTGTCAGGCTTTGGGTATTACCTCTTGCTTGTCAATCAGCTCCAAATCAAAGCCACTTTAGCATAAACTCGTTATTGTACACTCTACAAAGCTGCTGATTTGAGCTGAGTTGTTAGCTCCCTGTCTCCACCGTGTGTCTGTCAGTTTGTTGTACTGATGTAGCTTGCATGTTGCTGTGATGCTGGAAGCTATCCCACCAGTATTTCAAAAACCAATGGGGTCACCCATAGTGGACAGACGTTAGCAAAGCTACCAGACTAAAACAGACTAAGAAGGATGTGGCCAGGTCCACATCTGGAAAAAAAAAAAAAAAAAAAAATGGCCACTGAAAACCTTATGAATAGCAGGGAAATACTGTCTGATATAGTGCTGGAAAATGAGCGCTTCAGTTTGGAAGGCACTCAAAATGCAACTGGTAAGAGCTGTTTCCTCAAAGTAGAGTCTAACTTAATGACATGGATGGAGTAAATCTTTTGGGACCTTCTTTTTCATGAATCAAAATGAAAAGAAACAACTGGAAACATCCATAAATAATTGTAATGTGGAATGTACACAGTAGGAATTTAAAAAATCAGAAGTTGTCACAAATGAAATGGAACTCATAAAGATCAAGACCCTAGGTATTAATGAGCTGAAATGGACTGGTACTGGCCATTTTGACTCAGATACTATCATATGGTCTATCTACTAAGCCAGGAATGACAAAGAGGAATGGCACTGCATTCATCATCAAAAAGAACATTTCAAGATCTATCCTGAAGTACAATGCTGCCAGTAATAGGATATATATCATAAGCCTATGAGGCAGACCAGTTAACACAATTATTATTCAGATTTACATACTAACCACTAAAGCCAAGGATGAAGAAATTGAAGATTTTTTAAAATCAATTTTTGTAGTCTGAAACTGACCAACATGAAATAATGATAATTACTTGTGATTGGAATGCGAAAGTCAGAAACAAAGAAGCAGCATAGGTAGTTGAAAAATATGGCCTTGATAAAAGAAAATGATGCAGGAGACTACATGATACAATTTTGCAAGACCAATGACTTAGTCATTGCAAGTATCCTTGATAAACAACGTAAACAGTGACTGTACATGTGGACCTCATCAGATGGAATACACAGTAATCAAATCAACTATATCCGTGGAAAGAGACAATGGAGAAGCTCATATCATCAGTCAGAACAAAGCCAGGGGCCAACTGTGGAACACACCATCAATTGTTCATACACAAGTTCAAACTGAAGCTGAAGAAAATTAAAACAACTCAACGAGAGCAAAAATATGACCTTGATTATATTCCATCTGAATTTAGAGATCATCTGAAGAAGAGATTTGATGCATTAAAAACCAAAAACTGAAGACCAGACAAGTTGTGGGATGACATCAAGAAAATCATGCATGAAGAAAGCAAAAGCTTACTAAAAAAAACAGAAAAGGAAGAAAAGACCAAAATACTTATCAGAAGAGACTCTGAAACATGCTCTTGAACAGAGAGTAGCTAAAGTGAATGGAAAAAATGATGAAGCAAAAGAGCTGAACATAGATTTCAAAGGGCAGCTCAAGAGGACAAAGTAAAGTACTACAACGAAATATGCAAAGACCTGGAGTTAGAAAATCAAAAGGGAAGAACACACTCGGCATTTCGCAAGCTGAAAGCACTGAAGAAAAACTTCAAGCCTAGAATTGTGATATGGAAGGACTGTATGGACAAAACACTGAATGATAAAGGAAGCATCAAAAGAGGATGGAAGGAATGTACAGTCACTGTACCAAAAAGAATTGGTTGAGACTGAACACTATAGAAAGTAGCATATGATTAAGAACTGATGTCACTGAACAAAGAAGTCCAAGGTGCACTGAACACACTGGCAGAAAACAAGGCTCCAGAAACTGACAGAATGGCCATTGTGATGTTTCAAGAAATAGGCACAGTGCTGGAGGTGCTCACTTGTTTATGCCAAGAAATGTGGAAGACAGCTGCCTGGCCAACTGACTGGAAGAAATCCGTATTTGTGCCTGTTCCAATAAAAGGTGATCCAAAAAAATGCAGAAGTTAATGGACAATATCATTAATATCATATGTAAATAAAATTTTGCCAAAGATAATTTGTAAAAAATAACAGTATATGTAGATGATAGATACAACATTTCTCGCTGAAAATGAAGAAGACTTGAAACACTTACTGACAAATATCAAAGATGACACCCTTCAGTATAGATTACACCTCAACATAAAGAAAAAAATCCTCACAACTGGACCAATAAGTAAAATCATGATAAATGGAAAAAACACTGAAGTTGTCAATGATTTCATTTCACTTGGATCCGTAATCAATACTCATGGAAGCAGCAGTCAAGACATCAAATGACGTATTGCACTGGCATACCTGTTGCAAAAAAAATCTCAAAACTCAAACTCACTGCCACTGAGTCGATTCTGACTCACAGAGACTCCCATTTGCTTTCCAAGGCTGTAAATCTTTATAGAAGCAGACTGCTTCATCTGTCTTCCACAGAGTAGCTAATGGGTTAGAACCACTGACCTTCTGGTTAGCAGCCAAATGTCTTAACCACTATACCACCAGAGCTCCTTAAATTCTTTAAAGTGTTTAAGAACAAAGATGTCAACAAAGACATCACTATGAAGACTAAGGCATGCCTGACCCCAAACATGGTATTTTCAGTAGCTTCATATCCATGTGAGAGCTGGACAATAAATAAGGAAGACTGCAGAAGAACTGATGCATTTGAATGTGGTGTTGGTTAAGAATATCGAACGTACCATGGACTGCCAGAAGAATGAACAAATCTGTCTTGGAGGAAGTACATCCAGAATGCTCCTCAGAAGTGAGAATGGGCAGACTTTGTCTCTCATGCTTTAGTCATGTTGTCAGAAGGGACCAGTCCCTGGAGAAGGATATCATGCTTGGTAGAGGGTCAGTGAAGAAGAGAAGACTTTCAATAAAATGAACTGACGCAGTGACTATGATGATGGTAATGACTGGGAAGACAGTGCAGGGCCGGCAGTGATTTGTTCTGTTGCACATAGGGCTGCTCTGAGTCAAAACTGCCTCGATACCTAACAACAAGCTCCGTGACTTATTCCTGAAGTTTCAAAGAATACGCTCCAAAATTATATTGGGTTCATAGGTACCTGGACTATTTTCATAGTTCTTTGTTTGATTTCTGTATATGGTTAGTGATAATTCTGTCTAGTGATTCAAGTAGTAGTCGTGGTGGAAGGGAAGGGATTACAAACTCAACGTAACATAAATATGTGGACTGAGTTTGGTATGAACAGTAGAAAGTGGAGAACGCTGTAGAGAACTGGAGAGGATATACAATAATGTAAATTTTTAAATGTAATTTTTAAAGAAATGTTGAACTAGCATATGAGGAGAGGAGAAAGTGATATTGAAAAGTAGATATGATAAATAAAAAAAATTTGCTTACTAATTTTGTACTAGGCAGTTACATGTAAATAACTTATTTTCCTGACCGATCATTTTAGTCCGGATGTTATCAAAAATGTTTGATAAATGCATAGGCCAGTTAACACTCTAGATGGACATAGCATAAATGCAAAATGATGGCCAAATGAAGAACTGAGAAAAGAAAACTCTATCATTATCTGGAAAATTTAAATCAAAGCACATCTTACGTTCCAGTGTCATCATTCTATATAAAGGATATACATGATATATACTAGTTTTCTGGTCAAGTCATCCGTGGCAATCCACAGACAGCAATGTATATTAGGTCTAGCATAACCTAATTCTCACAAAAAGAACACAGGCTCTTTTTCCCTCTCAATTTGATCTTAGGAAGTCCAAAAGACTGAGGTAGTAATGAAATTGTCAACATACCCTACCCAACTTCCTAGTTCTGCGACCACAGAAACTGCCTTCCCGTCCTATCCTTCTGAGTTAGCCCAAGCTCTGGGAATACCATCCCCCTCTCCTTCCCCTTTGCTAAGGCACGTAGGGTGGCATCATACCACAATGATGAGGAGGCTGAAAACAAAGCTGGCCAGGAAAACGGTGATCCCATAAAAATAAAGTGTACTACAGACAGAAGTGTTGACAGAAGGCAGGAGTTCAGCCATGGCTGATGGTGGTGAAAGCATCAGGATACATCTAGGACGAGAATTAACAGACAGGAGTAAGGCTACAGGCTAAGACTAGAGAAAAAACCATTCAATGCAACAAAAATTAATGAGTATGCACTTTTACTTACCATTTTGCTAACCCTTGCCCGTAACCTTCTTCCTTCTCATCACCACACTATCCTCCTGCCACTTTGTGTTATGTTTCTACTTAATGTGTTTTCAGCCTTGACAATACCTTGCTCCACTGCTCATTTGAAATACAAATACTGTGGCCAGAATTTATGTAGATGGTTGTTTTCCAACTCTAGATGTAATCTACAATGAAAACAACAGATTTTATCTTTACTTACCTGTGACTCTGGCTGAAGTTGCGGAAACATTCACTGGTATTGCCCAGACAGAATACAGGTATCATCAATAGTAGAGGCATCAGGCTGAGGAAGAAATACAAATTTATTGCCCTAATATCCAAACTTTTTCATGCCTTTCCCCTTTACAGAAGATTTTCCTGTTATTCTTCCAGCACTATCACCCCAGCAATCTCTCCAAATACATACACATTTAATTTCTTCAAAAAAAATACAATTTCTAGATCCTGTGAAAGTGAAGTGGAGAATGCATTTTATATGTTTTTATGTAGGTTAATGAACCCTACACAGAGTTTCATAGAAAGCCCCTGGGAGTTGTATGGTCAGATCAAAGGAAAAACCCACCCAGGAGCTTTGAGCTCAATTTGTTTCACTTTCCATGGTGAGCTTTGTTCTCAGAGCCCCTTACTGGGAACTTTCCCAAAGAATACCTGTAAAGAGCCAGCAATTCATCCAGCTAAATATAGCCAGCTCCTGGTAAGAGGAGGCTCCAAGAGTAAAAGTTACAAAGTCTATAACCATTTCTGATGTGATGTGACCACCACCTATGTGTGAATCTGCTCCTTTCTGGGCATTTTAACTGTAAGAGACTCAGTGTTATAAAGATGGATAAGATCTTCAAAAACCCACTGCCACCAAGTCAATTCCAACTCATAGCAGCCCCCATAGGGTTTCCAAGGCTGTAAATCTTTACAGAAGTAGGATGTTCCATCTTCCTCCCGGAGAGCAGCTGGTGGGTTTAAATCACTGACTTTCTGTTTAGCAGCCAACTGCCTTACCCACTGCGCCACCAGAGCTCCTAATGTAATCTTGAAGGACATCTATTACAGCTCTTCAACATTTGGAAAAGTAATTAGAACTCTCAAAGAGATTCTTTTTTTTTTTTTTTTTTTACTTTTATTGTGGTGAAAACATACACAACAAGACATTCACCAACACAACTTCTCCACTTACAGCTCACGGACACTGATGACATTTTTCACGCTGTGCCACCATTATCGCTATCCTTTTGCAAAATATTCCACCACCATTACCATAAACTCAATGCCCTGCAAACAAAAGCTTCCCCTTCCCCCTCTCCCTCCTCCCCCTGGTAAACACTAATAATCAAACTCTTGGAGAGACTCTTAAAGACTTAAGAGATCTTTGTTCAAGATCACACCAAGCAGATGGCAGAATTGGGGCTAAGACCCAAGTCTGTAACATGAAACCTCTGCCTTACTCCAGCTGGGAAAATGGGTCCAATGACTACCTGTTTGTTCTTCCTACTCAGTAAGGCCCTAGATCTATGATGATCTAGGAGTGAATAGAATCATTCGAAATAAAGGACACTGTCTTCCTCTTTGTTCCTATCTGGACACCAAAATAATGAGAGTCTACACCTTGCTAGAAAGAAAATAAAAAATCTTACCTTGACATAATGATGGCCATCTGACCAACGTGACATGTACAGTCTATCACCTATGAAAACCATAAATGTGAATAATGTCTTAGGACATTGCCAACCACATTACAATAAATATCAATTCACTGCTCACCACTTAATAAAATAAAACAATTTCCAAGAATAAGTTTGCTTCTTTCAAACAATACTTGCAATAAAATTCAATGAAACAGATATTTCCCTAGTGTTGGGGATAATAGAATTTTATCTGTAAGTAATATACTCTAAACAAAAGTAGGAGCTCTGGTAGCATGGTGCCTAAGGTACTTGACTGCTAACCAGAAGGCTAGCGGTTCAGACCCACCAGCCACTCCTCAGAAGGAAGGTTGGGCAATCTACTTCCATAGTGATACTGCCTCGGCAACCCAAGGAGGGGTTGCTATGAGTTGGGGTCGACTCAACAGCATATAACAACAACAACAAAAAATACAACCAAAATAAAGTCACAAAGAGGCACAGCAGGAAGGAGCTGAATTTAAGCTTTGGATACCCAGAGCAAACTATCTTTTCAGAAAAAAAGCAAATATAAAATCACACAATAACCCTCCATCCATGGTTCAGTCCTCTACTCTTTTAGATAAAGAGAGATGTGAATTTTCTAAGACCTTACGGGTAAAATGAAATTCTGTGTATAAGATGATTAGTAGAAAGTATAATAGGTCAAGATAAGCATAACAAGTCAGGTCAAATAAGCCTTTTGGATATAAGACCTGTAGACTCTAGGTGAAAGAACATTTCAAAAATTCTTATTGTGTTAAACATTGTAAAACAACTTAAGGGAAAAATGGATCCTACCCACTAGGAGTTTATGATGAAAGATTTTCAACAGAACACCTCAAAGAGATAACAGAATAAAAAACAAGTTGTTCTTCTATTTTTTAAAAAAGGTAGTGGCCATATCATATTCTGGAATGACACTGTTAAGGATCAGTAAGTATAAAGTGAGTAATTAGTCAATAATCAGAGATGGGTAATTGATCTGCCAACCAATTTAGATCAGGAATAGCAAATAATTTCAAGAAGAACACTCAGTGTTGATCCTGGGAAATAAGCAAAATTAGTCTTTGGTTACATCTCCCACTCTTCTCTTTTTCTCTTTTTATTCTATGCACATTAGGTAGTTATTCTGTGTTTAATTCTTCTTACCCGAGTGTCAATGTATCCCTGATTTAAAAAAAAAAAAAGCTTACTGATGATGCTTCAGGGCAGAAGTCATGATAAGATATTTTAAAAGAGAACTCAAAGATGAAAAAAGACCTCAAAACTCCTAGACTACAGCTATAAGGCAGTTGGTTAATACTCTGCATTAGCGTTTGTCTCTTTGGAACTAGTGATATACCCATGGGTTATAAAAAGAGGTATATACATTTATGTGGCTAGAAAGCAGCAGAATACCAACAATGAGAGCTAATCTTGTGCATCTCCCCTCCTTTCCCTTCAAACATTCATTTGTTCTCCTGACAGACAGCAAAGGCTCAGAAAAATACTCCACCATGTTGGCCCCATCCTTGGCTTCTGGTATCATAAGGGCAATTTCTTTAGGGAACAACTGTGGCTGAATAACTTCTCCCAAGGCCCAGTCAAGTCCCTTGGCACATGAGTGAGTGAATGACACATGAATTAATAAAAATGTTAAACAGTATCCCCAAAAGGCCATTGAACTTTGTAGATATGCATCTGTTTGAAGCAAGGGAAATCAACTGCTTCCTAGTAGTGCCTTCCAACTCCAGGATTCTAGTATTCTGCAGACCAATTTGTAAAAAGATATATACCCATGGGTGCTCAGCATCACACGGGGAACTCAGAAACCACACAGGTTTAAAGTATAGAAGAGTAATTACAAGCACAGACTCTTCAGAGGTGAGCAACAGCGTCCACACACTGAGCACAGACCTATGCTATACAACACAGGAGCCACTAGCCAGGTGAGGCCAGTTAAATTTAAATTAGTTAGGATCAAATTGAACTAAAAATTCAATTCCTCAGTCATATCAGCACAATTTTAAGTGCTCAAAAGCCACATATAGGACTTCTGGTAAGATGGAGGAATAGGCAGACAAGTGACATAGATCCTCTTCAACAAAGAAAAGAAAAGCCAATTGACAGAGATACAGAAGATAATCCTGGAGCCCTGAGCTTTGAAAGGAACTATACAGAAGTGGATTCGGCACCAACTAGTGCGAAAACCTGAACAAAAGCAGTGAATACAGAGACGGTAGGAGCTGCGGATTGTTAGCTACTCTGATGGGACCAACAGCCTGAATATTTTCAAGTGGTGTTGGGACCTAAGAATTGACCTAAAGGTCAGCCCTGGTCAACATGGCTGCAGGGACGACTGTGCTGGTGGCCTATGACTAGGAAGGGAAACAGCACAGAGGGAGACAACCTGAGCTGTGGACTTTCCGCTGTCCAGAGGGTGCAACCATTTTGGCTATTTAAAGTGACCAAGGGCACAGAGATTTTGAATGTTTATAAATGGTAGCCATTTTGACTGTTAAAGTGACTGAGGCTCAGCCATTTTGAATGTTTACAAGTGGTGGCCACTTTGAATATTTAAAGTGACCAAGGACACAGCCATTTTGAATGTTTACAAGAGGCAGCCATTTTGGATATTTAAAGTGACAGAGGGCACAGCCATTTTGAATCTTTACAAGTGGCAACCATTTTGGATTTTAAAGCGATAGCATTCTCATTTGGATTCCAGAGACCTAAGAATACGCTCTGTTTCCCAAGGTCAGTAGGGCATATGACAACAGGAAAGGACACAGGTGATAAGTGTATAAGTGCTGCCACCTTGCGAACAGAGGAGCACAGCACAGTACCCTGCTTGCGTAGATAACATACAAACGAAACAAAGAAAATGAAAATCGTGGGCAAGTCTCTCCAACATAAAATCACCATTAAATATAAACACAAAAACATCACAATGCCACAGAGACAACAGAGCATCACAGTCCACATAAAGAAGCAAGATAAAGCAGGAGAAACAAGGGACCAGGATACAGACCCAAAATACACCCCTGAGGAAGACGCAGCATTAGAAATCCCTGGTAAGGAATTCAAAAGAATTATATTTAGTATCTTCAACGAATTGAGGACAGATTAAGGAAAACAATGGCAAAATGGAGGAAAACACAGAGAAACCCTAGAACAATTTTGAAAGACAATACAAGAACAAAATGACAAAATAAATGAAAAATTAGAAATGATACAAAATCTACATACAGAAATCCAGAGGATTAATACTAAATTTTCAGAAATAGATAAGACATTGAATGGGCAACAGAGCAGAATTGAATAAATGGAAGACAGAATTAGTGAGACTGAAGGCAAATACCTGAACACTTCTTTGGAAAGGGATCAATCAGAAAAAAGAGCAAAACAAAATGAAGAAAGCCTAAGGTTCATGTGGGATACCATCAAAAGGAATAATCTATGTGTAATATGAATTCCAAAACAAGAAGAGACAAATAAAACCACAGAGAAAATAGTTGAAGATTTGTTGGAAGAGTATTTTCCTGGTATGATGAAAGATGAGAATATATCCATTCAGGAAGTCCAATGAACCCCAAACAGGATAGACCCCAAAAGAAAATCACCCAGACATATCATTATCAAACTTACCAAAACCAAAGACAAAGAAAGAATCATGAAAGCAGCATGGGAAAAACAAAAAGTTACCTACAAGGGGCAACCAATAAGACTAAGCTTGGATTTCTCAGCAGAAACCATGCAGGCGAGAAGACAATGAGATGGTATATATAAAACACTGAAAGAGAAAAATTTCCAACCAAGAATTATGTACCCAGCAAAACTGTCCTCAAATACGATGGTGAAATTAGGACATTTCCAGATAAGCAGAAATTAAGGGAATTTGTTAAAACCAGACCAACCTTACATGAGATGCTAAAGGGAGCCCTTTGGAAAGAGAAGCAGCAACAGCCACTAACTGACCATTAACACACATGATGATACAACCCAGAAACCAACCCAGCTATGAAAGTATCCAAAGTAAATAAGCCTACAAGATTGTAAACAGAGAACCAGAGGCATCAATTGACAAATGAGGACGACTACAAACCAAAAAGAGGGAAAAAAATCTGTGTCATTACAGAAGTTCTAGATGGTAGAAAACTCAAGACAACTACAAGATAGAACGGATTGTTCTAAACTTGGGAAGAAAACTATAAATCACAGGGCAACCTCAAAGAAAAGTGATAAAACTTCACATCAAAAAAGAGGACCAGCATAATTATTCAGCAAATACTAAAACAGTAACAATGAAGAGAGTGATAACATGATTCATAAACAAAACGAGCTCAGCATAGAAAATTACATGGAACAAAGAAATCAACACCACAAAAAAGCACATAACAAAAATGACAGCAACAAATTCATATTTGCCAATACTTACATATCTGGCAAGGGACTTATCTCTAAGATTTATAGCGGAAGACTGGATGACCAAACTATGGTATGTACACATAATGGAATGCTATGCAGCACTGAAGAATAATGTGGAGTCTGTAAAACACTGAATATGGATGAACTTGGAGGATATTATGCTGAGTGAAATAAGTCAATAACAGAAGGACAAATATAGTATTAGTTCTTTGTTGTGGAAGGTCAAGAAAAGGTTTATATATAGAGAGAAACTTTCTTTGTTGGTTGCCAGGGGTGGGAGGGAAGGGGAGGAAACACTGAAAAAAAAAAAAAATGCACTGACCCACGTCACTTTAGTTTTGTGTATTTCACTGTACATAAATTATATTTCAATAAAACGCATTAAAAATGTTAAAAAAAAAACTTGACACCTATTTGCAGAAAAATGAAACAAGCTTTGCACCTCATACCATATACAACAACTAACTCCAGAAGGATCAAAGACTTAAATGTGAAACCTAAAACTATAAAGTTCCTCAACAAAAAATTAGGGGCAAATTTAGGGGCCCTAATTGATGGCATAAATAGACTGTTAACCATAACCTAAAATACACAAACAGCAGAAGATAAACTAGATGAATGGGATCTTCTAAAAATTTTTATATGCTTCAGAAGACTTCTCCAAAAGCAGGAAAAAAGAATCTACCCTGACAGAGCCTGGTGGAAGCCCTGAGACCATGTCCCCTGGCTGCCCTTCAGGTCTGGAATTGAACCCACTCCTGTGGCTTCCAGCCAAGCAAAAGACAGGCATATGAGCTGAACATTTACATTAGGTAGATACACTCCTTGCAGAGATCAATCATGGAAGAGTAGAAGAGCTGTGTAT
>NW_006921635.1:6008105-6011339 GCF_000298275.1 Orycteropus afer afer
CAACCTTCCTTCCCAGGAGTGTCTGGTGGGTTTGAACTGCCAGCCTTCTGGTTAGCAGTCAAGTGCCTTAGGCACTACACTACCGGAGCTCCTGCAATCCCATTAGTAGGTATATATCCTAAAGTGAGTGCCAAGACAAGAGCAGATATATGCACACCCATTTTTCACCCCAGCACTACTTACAATAGCAAAAAGACGGAAACAACCTAGATGCCCATCACCAGAAGAACGGATAATCAAACTGTGGTACATAAATACAATGGAATACTATGCAACATTAAACAATTATGTAGAGTCTGCAAAATGTCACAGAACATGGATGAACTTGGAGGACATTATGCTGAGTTAAGTAAGTCAATCACAGAAGGACAAATATTGTATTAGTTCATTGGTTTCTACAGAAGTAGATTGCCCAATCTTCCTCCCGAGGAGTGGCTGGGTTTGAACTGCCAGCCTTCTGACTAACAGGCAAATGTCTCAGGCACCATGCCACCAGAGCTCCCATAAAAAGTCATGGAAAGGTTTATATATGGAAAGAAACTTCCTTTGTTGGTTACCAGGGGTGGGAGGCGAAGGGAGGAAACACTGCAAAAATACAAAATTAAATTAAAAAAAATTCTAACATCATAAAAAAGTCATTTTTCCAGGACCACTTAGGGTTAATACTAAGAGAATCAGAAGTAAGAATCCAGGTGTAGTATACAATGGAATACTATTTAGCAACAAAAAGGAATGGATTATATACTGATACAAGGTACAGCAGATGAACCTCAGAAACATTATGCCACATAAAAGCAGCCAGACACAAAAGCCCACAGATTGCATAATTCCACTTTCATAATATGTCCCAGAAAAGGTAATGGTATAGAATATAAACTAGATTAGTAGTGGTTTGGTGGGAAGGAGATTAATACTAAACAGGCATAAAGGATCTTACTAGGGTGAAGAAAATATTCTAAAACTGATTTATGGTGATGATGGCAAAACTCAATAAATTTACTTTATAAATCATTTAACTATACACTTGAAATGGGTGAATTATGTGATATGTAAAATAATAATAATTATAAAAAAATACAAACTCATAGCCATCAAGTCATTCCCAACTCATAGCAACCCCTCCTTGGGTTTCTGGGGTGGTATCTCTATGGAAGTAGAATGCAATCTTCCTTCCAAGGAGTGGTTGGTGGGTTTGAACCACCAGTCTTCCGGTTAGCAGTCAAATGCCTTAGGCACTATGCCACCAGAATATGTAAAATATGCCCCCTGAAATCTACGTGTACTCAATTAATGTTCTTCTCCTCTCCTTCATAACTGTAATGCTAGATAGTGTCAGAAATTGTGTTTGTGAACCAAAGAAAGCCAGATTTTGCTCTCTAGATCCACCTTGTTTTCTGACTGCCACACATGAATTCCTCTGCCCTTTTCCCAACCAGTAGCCCTCATGCACACTTACCAAAGAAATGTGGCACAGCCGAACAAACACTTTCCCCTTCCAATACCTGCAGCCCAAATCTCATGTTGGCAGACAGAGCCACTTCCCTGATTCTCCTCCAAGGCCTTTCTCTTTACTCTAGCAACAACAGTGGACTGGCAAGGAAGAATTCCCTCACTGAATGGAACTGAAGGTATGAATGGCAGAAGTTTAAATGTTCCCTATAGTCAAAACTTTTTTTTCCCCTGGTGGCAAGGCAGAAGAGAAAGTCATGCCAATAGAATGGAAGTGCTGTGGGAACATGGCTTTTCTTTTATTAACCTCCATCAATTCACCTCACCAGTGCTTAGTGCTTACTTACACTGATTATCAGGGATTTATTAGTCTGTTCTAGCAGACTATCCTTAACTATCAGCTCTGAATTAAACTCACCAGTGGAGATGTGCTCTGTCCACTCTGGTTGTGTTTCATCCTCAGCTCTGTGTACAGGTACCAGATGTAATTGACAGTGTAGAGAAATGAGAAAATGTAGAATATCTAGGTGAAAATCAAGACAAACCATCGTAACTGTCCCATTCTGACTTTCAACTTATTCCATTATTTTAGACTATAAGAATCCTACCTACTGGACTATTAATAATATATTATATAGTATCCATGGAGCTCTGGTGGCATAGTGCCTAAGGCATTTGACTGCTAATCAGAAGGCTGGTGGTTCAAACCCACCACCCACTCCTGATAAGGCAGACTGGGCAAGTACCTCTGTAATGATATCACCTCGGAAACCCAAGGAGGGGTCGCTATGAGTCAGATTCAACTAGACGGCAGTGAGTTTGGTTTGGTTATCTAGTATCGATACCACACAAAACCAGGCCAAGTCTCGGAAACCCACCACGGCCTACCAAAATCATGTGGCCTACCAGCTTCTTTGTAACTGTCCAAAGCAAACACAGTATCCTGCAACTTCTCTCATCCAACTGGTCTACTTTAACGAAGCTATCATAGAATCTCTATTTTTTAATTGATAACAATTTTTAATTAAATTTTAATTAAACAAGGATTTCCATTTCTGGTAATGATGGCCTAGGCTATTCAAACCAAACTTTCCGTGAAAAAAAAAAAAAAAAAATAGGCATCTAGGATATGGTAAAGATGGTACCTGGAAGAGAAAATTGCCACTAACTTATTTATGGTGATGATTGAAAAAAAAAAACTAAACAAACTGTATAAAATACTTTTTAAAATCCTTAAAAGCATCAAAGAATTGAGAAGATAACAAGGAAACAGCAGGATAAAACCTAGAGGAACACTTTCTGCTTCTAGCCTTTATGCAGTAACAGGAACAGAGTTTACCCTCCAGCCTTAAGCAACTAAAATTTAGACAAAACACATGGAAAAAAATGGCTTTCAAACACTGGTCAACAAACAGTGTAAGACATTAATGCCTAAAAGAAAGAATAACTTAGGTAAGCCCACCAAGTGCCCCAGCTCACAGGCTGGAGAAACTAAGTGCAGTGAGGCAGAATACAAACAGAGCCCAGCTGTTTTGGTGATTTGGAAGCCAGAATTCTGAGTTTAGGGAGGAGAAGGTGGTTAATATTTTTGAAGCAGAGTATCAGAGAAGAGGTAAGCCACAGAGAAAAAGAGTGCTCTAGAAATCTGCAAAGTTCCCCACAAGACTTTGGTTAAGAATTGAGCTATAACGACTGGGACCTTAAAAGCTAGGAAGCTGCCATCTAGATGCAACAACGGGTCTCTCCTCGTCAAGAAGAAAGAAGAAAACCAAAATTAATGGAAAC
>NW_006921635.1:6011864-6026076 GCF_000298275.1 Orycteropus afer afer
TTAAAAAAAAAAAAAGAATTGAGCTATAAATGTTGAGGAGCAGACCACACTGACCAAGGAAAGAACTATCAGAAAGGAGGAGGTAAAACAATCTCCACAGCTCATATAGGACCAGGAATAGTGTCTGTTCCCATCAGCCAGAGTGGAAAGAGTTCCTAACTCACAGGGCATAAAGTAGAATCATGAAGAAAGTATCGCTTCAGAAACGGGATCAAATTAACTGTACATGAAACACTGTCCTAACAAACCTTTTAAAGCAAGCCTTCAAAAAAAAAAAAAAAGCAGCAGCCTTAAAGTGATCAAACAGATTCAGAGTTAACTGCACCCAAGGCAAAGCCCCATAAATATACTTTAAGAATATAATATTCAACAATGTAACATTCATAACGTCTGGCATTTAATACAATATTATAAGGCAAGCAAAGAAGCAGGAAAATACAACCCATACAAAAGAGAAAAATTAGTCAACAGAGATAGATTCATAAATGACACAGATTATAAAAATTAGTAGCTAAACATATTGAAGGTGCTATTACAAACATACTCTGTATGTTTAAGAAGGTAAGGAAAGAAACAGCATGATGAGCAGAGAAATGGAAGATACAAAAAGACTTCTGGAGACGAAAATATAATATATGAAATGAAAACTACAGCAGATCAACCACAAAAAGACAAGTATTGTGTGATCTCACTTACATGGGTAAAAAGAACACAGGAACGTATAGAAACCAAAATTTATTCGTGGTTAGCAGGGGCAAGAGGGAGAGGGAGAGGGAAAGGGGAAATTTTTTGTTTAGAGTGTGAGTGTTTGTTTATGGCAGTGAAATTTGGCAACAATTTTGGTGAGGGTTGCATAACATGATTAATGGAATTGATATCATTAAACTGTACACCTGAAAAATGTTGAATTGGTAAATGTATTATATTTATTTTTACAATAATAAAAAATTTTTCAGCAGATTAAATACTATAAAAGAAACACAGCAATAGAAACTATATAAAATGAAACATATAGAGAAGAATAAATACAGAGAAGAAAATGGAAGCAGCAGTCAGGACATCAGACGACAATGTATTGCACTGGGCAAATTGGCTGCAAAGACTTCTTTCGAGTGCTGAAGAGCAAAGATGTCTCCTTGAGGACTAAGGTGCACCTGACACAAGCCACGGTATTTTCAATTGCCTCATATGCACGTGAGGGCCGGACAGTGAATAAGGAACCCTGAAGAAGAATTGATGCTTTTGAGCTGTGGTGTTGGCGAAGCATGCTGAAAGTACCGTGGACTGCAAAAAGAACTAACAGGTCTGTCCTGGAGGAGGTGCAGCCAGAATGCTCTGTGGAGGTGAGAATGGCCAGACTTCATCTCACCTACTTTGGTCATGTTGTCAGAAGAGACCATTCCCTAGAGAAGGATGTCATGCTTGGTAAGATGGAGCGTCGACAAGGGAAGGAAATGCCCTCAAGGAGATGGACTGACATGGTGGCAGCAGCGATGGGCTCAAGTATAGCAAGAATCATGGAGCTGGCACTTACTGATGAAGATTAAGGAACACAGTCTGAAGTATGGATTACGTCTTGATATAAAGAAGACAAAAGATCCTCACAACTGGACCAATAAGCAGCATCACGATAAATGGAGAAAAGATTGAAGTTGTCAAAGAATTTATGTTGCTTGGTTCTACAATCGAGGCCAATGGAAGCAGCAGTCAGGACATTAGACAACGTGTAGCACTGGGCAGGTCGGCTGCGAAGGAACTCTTTCAAGTGCTCAGGAGGAAGGATGTCTCCTTGAGGACTAAGGTGCACCTGACACAAGCCATGATATTTCCAATTGCCTCCTATGCATGTGAGAGCTGGACAACGAATAAGGAAGACCCAAGAAGAGTTGATGCTTTTGAGTTGCGGTGCTGGCGAAGAATGCTGAAAGTACCACGGACTGCCAAAAGAACTAACAGATCTGTTCTGGAGGAAGTGCAGCCGAGATGTTCCTTGGAAGCGAGGATGGCCGGTCTTCGTCTCACCTACTTTGGTCATGTTGTCAGAAGGGACCATTCCCTGGAGAAGAATATCATGTTTGGTAAGGTGGAGGGTCGACGAAGGAAGGGAAGACCTTCGACGAGGTGGATTGACACGGTCGCTGTGACAATGGGCTCAATTATAGCAAGGATCGTGGAGCTGGCGTGGGATGGGCGGTGTTTCATTCTGCTGTGCATGGGGTCGCTATGAGTCAGAAATGACTCGACGGCACTTAACAACAACAACAACAACAATGTTGAGCATTTTTCATGTACTTCTTGGCCATTTGTATATGTGATGCCTACTGAAGTCTTTTGCCATTTTTAAATTTGCTATTACTCTTTTTGTTGTTGAGTTTTAAGGGTTCTTCATAATTTCTAGACACTAAACCATTATCGAATATATAACCAAAAATAAAAAACCAAAAAGCAACCCACTGCCACAGAGTCAATTCTAACTCATAGCAACTCTATAGGATAGAGGAGAACTGCCCCAGAGTGTTTCCAACACTGTATATCTTCACTGAAGCAGATTGCCTCATCTTTCTCCTGCGGAGAAGCTATTTTTCCCTTCAGTTCTGTCATTGCTTTCTTCACATATTTGGGCACTCTGGTACTAAGGCCTGTCTGTTCATAATTATTGTTTCTTCTCGATGAATTAATCATTTTACAAAAACTCTATTCCTATGTCATTCCCTATGCCTTTATATTGTTGATGTCACAAATTACAGCTTTATACAGTATGCACTCAATACAATGCCCTTCTTCAAGTCTTATAACAGTTTTTTACTTAAAGTCTATTATGTCTGATATTCATATAGCCACTTCGCCTCCTTTGGTTTCTGCAGCATGGATTATTTTCCATCTATTTGTATCTTTTTATTTAAAATGGGTCTCTTGTAAATAATGTATATTTGGGCCATAATTTCTCAACCATTCTGACAGTATGTGCCTTTTGATTGGGAGTTCAATCTACTCACATTTAAAATAATGACTGATGGAAAATAACTTACTTCTGCCATTTTGCTATTTGTGTGTCTTAGACCTTTTTGTCTTTTATTTCCTCAACTTCCCCCCTTTCTTGTGTGTTTAGCCAGTTTTTTGTGATGAATCATGTTGATTCCCTTCTCATTTCCTTTTATGTATCTTTTTGAAAGAAATTTTCTTAGTGGATACCATGGGGATTATTTTACAAGCCTAAATTTAAAATGCCCAACTTATATTGATACCAATTTAACTTCAAATGCATACATAAACTCTATTCCTATACCATTTCCACTCTCTTTATGTCGTTGATGTCGTAAATCACATCTTCATACATTATGTACTCAGTATCATTTATTTATAATTAACATTTACACTTTTTTGTCTTGAATATTACATAGAATATAGTTATTCACAGTCATTCCTTGTTTAAAATGGAGCTCTCGAATCCACTGACCCATGTCTCTTTAGTTTTGAGTATTTCACTGTACTTAAATTCTATTTCAATAAAATGTATTTAAAAAAAAAAAAAGAGCTCTAGTGGCATAGTGGCTGCTAACCAGAAGGTCAGTGGTTCAAACCTACCAGCTGCTCTACAGAAGGAAAATAGGGTGATCTACTTCCATAAAGATTTACAGCCTCAGAAACCTATTGGGGGTCACTATGGGTTGAAATCAACTCGGTGGCAGTGAGTTTGGTTTTTTGGTTGTTTTATTCCTTGTTAATCTTCTGTCTGGACATCTTCTCCATTACATTATATATGATCGATAACCAATGGTACTGAAAAAAGAAATCAAAGTTGCACTGAAGGAATTAGCAAATAAATAAATAAAACAAGGCTCTGGGAATTGAAGGAATACCCATTGCGATGTTTCAACAAACAAACACCACACTGGAGGGACTTATCTATACCAAGTACTCTGGAAGACAGTTACCTGGTCAACTGACAGGAAGAAATCCATATTTGTACCCATTCCAAAGAAAGATGATCCAACAGAATGTGGAAATTATCAAACAATATCATACGCAAGCAAAATTTTGCTGGAGATAATTCAAAAACAGTTACAGCAATATATTGACAGAGAACTTCCAGAAATATAAGCTGGATTCAGAAGAAGACATGGAATGAGGGCTATCATTGCTGATGTCAGATGGATCTTGGCTGAAAGCAAATACCAGAAGGATGCTTACTTGTGTTTTGTTGACTATGCAAAAGCAGTGTGGATTATAACAAATTATGGATAACATTGTGAAGAACCGGAATCCCAGAGTACTTAATTGTGCTCATGAGGAACCTGTACATAGACCAGGAAGCTGTCATTCGAACAGAACAAGGGGATACTGTGCAGTTTGCAATCAGGAAGGGTGTGTATCAAGTTTGTATCCTTCCACCGTACTTAATCCAATTTGTATGCTGAGCAAACAATCTGAGAAACTGGATTATATGAAGAAGAACACAGCATCAGGATTGGAGGAAGACTCACTAACAACCTGCGATATGCAGACAACACAGCCTTGCTTGAGGAAAGTGAAGATGACTTGAAACACTTACTGATGAAGATTAAAGGCTGCAGTATGGATTACACATCAACATAAAGAAAACAAAAATCCTCACAACTGGACCAACACACACCACGATAAACAGAGAAAAGACTGAAGTTGTCAAAGATTTCATTTTACTTGGATCCACAATCAACACCCACAGAAGCAGCAGTCAAGAAATCAGACTTCATATTGCACTGGACAAATGCGCTGCAAGCAACCCTTTTAAAGTGCTGAAGAGCACAGACATCACCTTGCTGACTAAGGTAAGCCTGGCCCAAACCATGGTACTTTAGATCGCCTCATATGCGTGTGAAAACTGGACAACGAATAAGGAAGACCAAAGAAGAGTCAATGCTTTTGGATTGTGGTGCTGGCAAAGCATACTGAAAATACCATGGACTTCCAGAAAATGAACACATCTGTTCTGGAAGAAGTGCAGCTGCAATGTTTCTTAGAAGCAAGAATGGCCAGACTTCATTTCACCGACTTTATCAAAAGGGACCATTCTCTGGAGAAGGATATCATGCTTGGTAAAATGGAAGGTCACTGAAAAAGGGGAAGACCCTCAGTGAGATGGATTGACACAGTGGCGGCGATGACTGGTTCAGGTACAGAGCAAGGATCATGAGGATGGTGCAGAACTGGGCAGAGTTTTCTTCTGTTGCACAAAGGGTTGCTATGAGTCAGAGCCAACTGAACAGCACTTAACAACAACAACAGTTAGTACATTATGGCTAATTGAAGCAAACGCTAGCTCAAAGGGATTCGGATCAGAAATCTAGCCATAGAGAAGGGAGAAGGACATCATGATTGGTATAGTAGTTTTTGTTATTGGGTGTCATCACGTTGGTTCCTACTCACAGTGACCCTGGTACAACAGAACAAAACACTGCCAAGTCCTGCACTATCCTCACAATCATTGCTTTGCTTGTGCTCACTGCTGCAGCCACCATGTCAGTCTATCTTGTTGAGGGTCTTCCTCTTTTTCACGGATCCTGTATTTTACCAAGCATGATGTCCTTCTCCGGGGACTGGTCCCTTCTTATAACATGTCCAAAGTACATTTGGAGCTCTGGTGGTGTAGTGCTTAAAGCACTTGACTGCTAACTAGAAGGCTGGCTGTTCAAACCCACCAGCCACTCCTCAGAAGGAAGGCTGGGCAATCTACTTCCGTAGTGATACCACCTCGGAAACCCAAGGAGTGGTCGTTATGAGCCAGGTCTGACTCGATAGCACATAACAACAACAACAAAGTACATTAGATGAAGTCTTGCCATCCTTGCTGCTAAGCAGCATTCTGGCTGTACTGCTTCCAAAACAAATTTGTTCATTCTTCTGGTATTCCATGGTATATTTAAAATTCTTTGCCCGCACCGTAATTCAAAGGTATCAATTCTTCTTTGATCTTCTTTATTCATTGCCCAGCTTTTGCATGCATATGAGATGACTGAAAATACTATAGCTCGGTCAAATGCATCTTTGTCCTCAAAGTAATATTTTTGCTCTTTAACACTGTAAAGAGGTCTTTTGCAGCAGCTTTGCCCAATGCAATACAGTGTTTGATTTCTTGACTGCTGCTTCCATAGGTATTGGTTGTGGATCCAAGTAAATTTAAAACCTTGACAAAGGATTTTTTTTTTTTTTTTTGGTGTTTGTCTTGATAATGCTTACTGGTCCAGCTGTGAGGATTTTTGTTTTCTTTATGTTGGGTGTAATCCATAATGAAGGCTATAGTCTTGGATCTTCACTAAGTGTTTCAAGTCATCTTCACTTTCAGCAAGCAAGGCTGTATATTTGCATATAGCCAGTGATGAAGTAGAAGGTCAGCAAAAAGGAGGAAGACCTTCAACAAGAGGGACTGACACAGTGGCTTCAACAATGCTCTCTAACATAGCAACTGGGAAGATGGTGCAAGACCAAGCAGTGTTTCATTCTTTTGAACCTAGGATTGTTATGAGTCAGAACTGCCTTGACAGCAGCTAACAAGAACAATAGCGCCTCAAAGCAAGAAATTAAATCCAGAGGTCAGCTAACAATCAGAAAAAGTTCATTCATTTATTTATTTTTTATTGTGGTGAAAACATACACAACAAGACATTCACCAACATACCAACTTCCACATTTAGACCTCAGGGACACTGATGACATTTTTCATGTTGTGCCGCCATTATTGCTATCTTTTTCCAAAACATTCCACCACCATTAGCATAAACTCAATGCCCCACAAACAAAAGCTTCCCCTTTCCCCTTCCCTCCTAGCCCTAGTAACCAGTAATAATCTATGGTGTATATATGTGTATGTGTGTGTGTGTATAATTTTTTTTTTCCCCCAACCTATCTAGGAATCTTCTCTCCCCTCTCCCATCCCTGGTAACAAACAAAGAAAGTTTCCTTCTATATAGAAACCTTTCTTTGACTTTTTACAATAGTGAACTAATACAATATTTGTCCTTCTGTGATTGACATACTTCACTCAGCATAATGTCCTCAAAGTTCACCCATGTTATGCGGTGTTTTGCAGATTCTACATTACTCTTTAGTGTTGCACAGTATTCCATTGTGTGTATGTACCAGAGTTAAGTTATCCATTCCTCCATTGATGGGGATGCAATTATTTTTGTATGTTGATCTTGTATCCTGCCACTATGCTAAATCTTTCAAGAAGATCCAGTAGTTTTCCTGCTGTCTCTCTTGTGTTTTCTACATATAGGATCACATCATCTGCAAACAGGGATAGTTTTATTTCTTCCCCCCGGTGGCATAGTGCCTAAGGCATTTGACTGCTAACCAGAAGATTGGTGGTTCAAACCCACCAGCCACTCTGCATAAGGAAGACTGGGCAAACTACTTCCATAAAGATTTACCTCCTTGGAAACCCAACGGGGGTCGCTATGAGTTATAATCAACTCGTTGGCAGTGGGTTTAAAAACAAAAAATTGGATGCCTTTGATTTCCCTCTCTTGCCTTATTGCCCTGGCTAGGACTTCCAATACAATGGTGAATAAACATACAGATAGAAGGCATTGTTGTCTTGTTCCTGTTCGCAAGGGGAATGGTTTCACTCTCTTTCCATCGAGAATAATATTGCCTGTTGGTTTTGTATATATGCCTTTTATTATGTTGAGGAATTTTCCTTCTATTCCTGTTTTTCTGAAAGTTTTTATCAGGAATGGCTGTTGAATGTTATCAAAGCCCTTTTCTGTATCTATTGATATGATCATGTGATTCTTTTCCTTTATTTTACTTATGTAATGAATTACGTTGATTGTTTTTCTAATGTTGAATGATCCTTGCATTATCTGGTATGAATCCAACTTGCTCATGATGTATTTTTTCTTTTGATACATTGTTGGAATCTACTGGCTAGAATTTTGTTAAAGATTTTTGCATCCATCTTGAAGAGGGATACTGTTCTGTAGCTTTCCTTTCTAGTGGTGTCTTTCCCTGGTTTTGGTATCAGGGTTATGCTTGCTTTATAAAAAGAATTTGGAAGGATTCCATCCTGTTCTGTTGTTCTGGAATAGTTTGAGTAGGATTGGTGTCAATTCTTCTCTGAATGTGTTGCAGAATTCTTCAGTGAAACCATCTGGACCAGGACTTTTTTTGTTGGTTAATTTTTCTTTCAGGTTTTTTCTATTTAATTAATTAATTAATTTGCTGTGATTTGGGTGAAAGTTTACAGAGCAAACTAATTTTCCATACAGCAGTTCATACACATTGACATTGACTGCAATTCCCCACAGTTCCACTTCCTCCCCATAGTTACCTCTTACTTGTGTCCTTCCCACCCATGCACTCCCACCCCCGCCCCCACAGCTGCCTCCCTGTACAAATACTGCCTTTCTGTTCTCCCATGACTGACTGCTCCAAGGAGTGTATCTACCTGATACAAATGTTCAGCCCATATGCCTGTCTATTACTTGGCTAGAAGCCACAGGAATGAGTTCAGTTCCAGACCTGAAGGGTAGCTGGCAGCCATAGTCTCAGGGGTCTCACCATGCTCTTATCAGACCAGCAAACCTGGTCCCCCCCCCCTTTTTTTTTTTTAATGATATTGAGTTTTGTTCTGCATTGTTCTCCTACTCCATTCAGGATCTCCTACAGCAATCCTCCTCTGAGTGGCTGACAGTGGTTAACACCACTCAGTTCTGGTCTCATGGTTATACAGGCTGAGGATCACATGGTCTACCAGCCCCTTGGACTAATTGTTTCCATGCATCTTTGGTTTTCTTCATTCTTCTTTGCTCTGAACAAGGAGAGACCCATCACTGCATCTAGATGGTTGTTTGCAAGCTTTTAAGATCCCAGTCGCTACTCACCAGAGTAGGATGTAGAACAATGTTGTGTAATATGTTATGCCAATTGAATTTGATGTCCCCTGTGACCATGGCCCTGAGCCCACAGGTCCAACTACTCACTCCCTCAGGGTAGCAGGCTGTGGCCAAGAAGTCACTACAACTTTGTCACTTGTCAGCTCTACTATATACTTGGACATTCTTACAGCACACACAAATACTCTTGAAGAAACATCATCTGCCAACCCTAAACATGATCATGGGCACACTACCCCTGCCTAGACATACCTGTTCGTTCAGCCTATCTACCCATCTAACCACCCATAGAGCAATGTTTGCCATCACTGACAATGCAGTACTGTATATGCAAAATGGTACCTCCCATGCACTTCTCTATGTATTCCTCTTCCTCAATGCCACTGTGTTGATCACTCACATTTAGTACACCACTCTTCCCTTCACCCAAATCAATACTTGTCTCTACCTATCTAGCAGTGCTCCTGCCCTGACCCTCCCACCCCTGGTAACCAACAAAGAAAGTTTCCTTGTATATATAAACCTTTCCTTGACTTTTTACAATAGTGGACTAATACAATATTTGCCCTTTTGTGATTGATTTATTTCACTCAGCATAATGTCCTTCAAATTTATCCACGTTCTGCAGTGTTTCATAGATTCTGCATTATTCTTTAGTGTTGTATGGTATTCCATTGTGTGTATTGTATGTACCATAGTTTGCTTATCCATTTGTGTTGTGTTTCTCTAGAGAACCCAATCTAACACATTGCACTTAGGTTGTTTCCATCTTTATGCTACTGTAAATAATGTTACAATGAACATGGACATGCATGTATCTGTTCTTGTCCTGGCTCTCACTTCTTTAGGATATATACCTACTAATGGGATTGCTGGATTAAATGCTGTTGTTGTTGTTATGTACCCTCGAGTCAGACCCAACTTATAGCAACCTCTCCTTGGGTTTCCAAGGCAGTATACAGAAGTAGGTTGCGCAACCTTCCTTCTAAGGAGTGGCTGGTAGGTTTGAACTGCCAGCCTTCTGGTTAGCAGTCAAGTGCCTTAAGTACTATGCTACCAGAGCTCAAATGTTATTTCTAATTCCAACTTTTTAAGGAATCACCATACTGCTTTCCACAGTGGTTGTATCATTTCACAGTCCCACCAGCAGTGTATGAGAGTCCCAATCCACAACCTCGCCAGCATTTGTTATTTTCTGTCTTGTTGAACTTTGCTATTAGTGCTGGAGCAAGATGATATTACATTGTTTTGATTTGCATCTCTCTAATGGCTAGTGATCGTGAACATTTCTTCATGTGTTTGTTGGCCACATAAATATTCTCTTTGGTGACGCATCTATTCATGTCTTCTGACCATTTAAAATTGGATTGTTTGTCTTTTTGTTGTTGAGGTGTTGGAGTTTTCTATAAATTTCAGAGATCAGTCCCTTGTCCAATATGTAGTTACCAAATATTTTTTTCCAATCTGTAGGTTCTCTTTTCATTCTTTTGGAGAAGTCTTTAGAAACACATAAAAATTTAATTTTTAGAAGGTCTCATTCAAGTTTATCTTCTGCTATTTGTGCATTTCAGGTTATATTTGATAGTCTCTTTATGCCATATATCCAAACTGCCGTCAAGTCGGATCCAACTCATAGTGACTCCTCCTTGGGTTTCCCAGGCAGTATCTCTACAGAAGTAGATTGCCCAATCTTCCTTCCGAGGAGTGGTTGGTGGGTTTGAACCACCAGCCTTATGTTTAGCAGTCAAATGCTTTAGCCACTACACCACCAGAGTTGTTGTTATTTGCCATCGAGTCGGCCCCAACTCATAGCGACCCCTCCTTGGGTTTCCGAGGCAGTATCACTATGGAAGTAGGATTGCCCAACCTTCCTTCCGAGGAGTGGCTGGTGGGTTTGAACCGTCAGCCTTCTGGTTAGCAGTCAAGTGCCTTAGGCACTATGCTACCAGAGCTCCCATGCCATATATTAGGGGCCCTATATTTGCCCCTAGTTTTTCCTTGAGGAACTTTATAGTTTTAGGTTTCACATTTAAATCTTTAATCCATCTGGAGTTAGTTGTTGTGCATGGTATGAGGTACAGATCTTGTTTCATTTTTCTGCAAATGGATATCCAGTTTTGTCAGCAACGTTTGTTAAAGAGACCATCTCTTCCCCGTTTAATGGATTTCGGCCCTTTGTCAAAAATCAGTTGACCGTAAGTCGATGGATCTATTTCTGGGTTCTCAATTCTATTCCATTGGTCTATGTGTCTGTCATTGTACCAATACCAGGCTGTTTTGATTACTGTGGCTGTATAGTAGGTTTTGAGATCTTGGAGTATGAGACCTCCTACTTTGTTCTTCTTCCTCAACAGTGCTTTGCTTATCTGAGGTCTCTTTCCTTTCCATATAAAATTAGTGATTGGTTCTTCCCTATCCTTAAAAAATGTTGATGGCATCTGGATTGGGATTGCACTGAACGTCTAGATTGCTTTGGGTAGTACATTCTCACAATGTTCAATCTTCCTATCCACGAGCACGGTATATGCTTCCATTTATGTAGATCTCTTACAGTTTCTTGAAGTAGTGTTTTGCAGGGTTTTTGTTTGTGTGTTTGTTTTTTGTCTTTTGTACAGGTTTTTTGTGTCCCTGGTAAAATTTATTCCCAAGTATTTCCTTTTTTTTTTTTTTGGCAGCTATTGTAAATGGTATTGATTTCCTTGTTTCATTTTCAGCAATCTCTTTGCTGGTGGACAGAAATCCAACTGATTTTTTTATGCTGATCTTATATCCTGCCACCATGCTAAATCTCTCAATTAGTTTCAGTAGTTTTCTTGCAGAATCTCTTGGGTTTCCTATGTATAGGATCATACTATCAGCAAATAGGCATAGTTTGACTTCTTCCTTACCAATGTGGATGCCTTTGATTTCCCTTTCTTGCCTTATTACCCTGACTAGGACTTCCAATACAATGTTGAATAGAAGTGGTGATAGAGGGCATCCTTGTCTGGTTACCGTTCACAAGGGAAATGGTTTTAATCTCTCTCCATTGAGAATAATGTTGGCTGTTGGTTTTGCATATATGCCCTTTATTATGTTGAGGAATTTCCTTCTATCCCTATTTTGCTGAGAGTTTTTATAGGGAATGAGTGTTGGCTTTTATCAAATACCTTTTCTGCATCAACTGATTATGATCTTGTGATTCTTTTTCTTTATTTTACTTATGTGATGGATTACATCAATTGTTTTTCTAATGTTGAATCACCCTTGCATACCTGGTATGAAACTCACTTGGTCATAATGTGTTATTTTTTTAATACATTATTGTAGTCTATAGAGTAGGATTTTGTTGAAGTTTTTCTATCTATATTCATGAGAGATATTGGTCTGTAGTTTTCCTTTTTAGTGATGTCTTTGCCTGGTTTTGGTATCAAGGTCATGCTTGCTTCGTAAAATGAATTTGGTAGGATTACATCCTTTTCCATGTTCTGGAATAGTTTGAATAGGATTGGTGTCTGTTTTCTGAATGTTTGCCAACGAAACCATCTGGGCCAAGATTTTTTGTTGTTGCTGGTAACTTTTTTATGATCTGTTCAATTTCTTCTTTTGTTGTGTTTTCTTTTGTTTTGTTATCATTTCCTTCATTGATACTGTTGTTATGGGTCAAATGTTCCACCTCAGTCTGTGTTAGTTTAGGCAAGCAGTATGTTCCTAGAAATCTGTCCATTTCTTCTAGATTTTCAAATTTGTTGGACTACAGTTCTTCATAGTATCCTGATATCATCCTTTTTATTTCAGTTGGTTCTGTTGTGACATCACCCAATTTGTTTCTTATTCATGGTATTTGCATTCTCTCCCTCTTTTCTTTTGCTAAATTTGCCAGTGGTTTGTCAATTTTATTAATCTTTTCAAAAAACCAACTTCTAGTCTTGTTCTTTTTTTTTTTTTCTATGATCTATTTTCTGTTTCATTTATTTCTGCTTGAATCTTTATTATCTGTTTTCTTCTGGTGATTGTAGGCTCTTTTTTTTTTTTTTTTTGCTGCTCTTTTTCTAATTGTTGGATATGTTGGGTTAAGATGTTGATTTTGGCTTGCTCTTCTTTTTCGATGTGTGCATTTATTGCCAAAAATTGCCTCCTGATCACTGCTTTTGCTGTGTTCCAAAGATTTTGGAATGGTGTGTTCTCATTCTTGTTTGATTCAAGGAATTTTTTATTTCATTTTTTATTTCTTCTATTACCCAGTCATTTTCAAGGGGGGTGTTATTCAGTTTCCATGTGTTTGCTTTTTTCCCATTTATCTTCCTATTGTTGATTTCTAATTTTACAGCATTGTAATCTAAGAAGATGCTTTGCAGTATTTAATGTTTTTAAATTTATTGAGGCTTGCTCTGTCACCTAACATATTGTCTATCCTGGAAAACATTCCATGTGTGCTGCAGAAGAATGTACATTGTTCTGCTGTTGGGTGAAGTGCTCTATAGACATCCATAATGTCAAGTCGGTGGGTTGTATTGTTTAGTTCTTCTGCATCTTTGTTGAATTTCTTTCCAGTTGTTCTATCTTTGATTGAAAGTGGTGTATTAAAGTCTCCTACCAGGACTGTGGAATCATCTATTTGTCTTTTCAATTCTGTTAAAGTCTGATTTATGTATTCTGGAGCCCTTTCATTGGGTGCATAGATACTTATTATATCTATATAACACTTCCCACTATTTTGTCATGCAGGGAATCAGTAACTGCAGCCATATAACAAAACTATAACATAAGAAGTAACAAGTCTGGTTCTAATTTGTACCCTTCACCTCCTCCAGTAGAGGAAGAAAAGCTTGAAACAGAAATATATCCATGTCTTCTGAAGTTTTAGCATCCTAAATTGGGGAAGGACTTTGAAAGGCCATTTAGTACAATAATTTCCAAATGTCTATTCAGAAATTAGTGCTGATCCCTAAAAAATATTCACTGGCTGGACTTCCAGTAAGATGGAGGAATAGGCAGACAAGTGACACAGACCCTCTTCAACAAAGAAGAAAAACAAAACCAATTGACAGAGATACAGAAGATAATTCTGGAACCTTGAGCTTTGAAAGGAACTATACAGATGTGGATTAGGCACCAACTAGTGGAAAAACAAAACGAAAATGAAAACAGTGAGTACAGAGACAGTTGGAGCTGTGGACTGTCAGCTACCTTGACGAGACCAACAGCCTGAATATTTCCAAGTGGTGTTGTGTTGAGACCTGAGAATTGACTTAAAGGTCAGTCCCGGTCACCAAGGGCTGCAGGGACAACTGCTCTGGTGGCCTATGACTAGGAAGGGAAACAGCAAGGAGGGAGACAACCTGAGCTGTGGATTT
>NW_006921635.1:6027251-6027894 GCF_000298275.1 Orycteropus afer afer
ATTAATACTAAATTGTCAGAAATAGATAACACATTGAAAGGGCAAAGGAGTAGAAGTGATACAATGGAAGACAGAATTAATGACATTAAAACAAATACCCTAATACTTCTTTGGAAAAGGATCAATCAGAAAAAAGAGCAAAACAAAATGAAGAAAGCCTAAGGTTCACATGGGATACCATCAAAACTAATAACCTATGTGTCATTGGAATTACAGAACAGGAATAGAAAAATGAAAACACTGAGAAAATTGTCCAAGATTTGTTGAAGGAGAACTTCCCTGATATGATGAAAAATGAGACTATATTCATTCAGGAAGTCCAATGAACCCCAAACAGGACAGACTCCAAAAGAAAAACACCAAGACATATCATCATGAAACTCACCAAAACCAAAGACAAAGAAAGAATCATGAGAGCAGCATAGGAAAAACAAAAAGTTATCTACAATGGGCAACCAATAAGACTAAACTTGGATTTCTCAACAGAAACCATGCAGGTGAGAAGACAGTGGGACGGTATATATAAAACATTGAAAGAGAAAAATTTACAACCAAGAATTATGTACCCAGCAAAATTGTCCCTCAGATATGATGGTGAAATTAGGACATTTCCAGATAAGCAGAAATTAAGGGAATTTGTTAA